>NC_134799.1:61155140-61200140 GCF_046742065.1 Oratosquilla oratoria | reverse complement strand
GTGAACAAACAAACAGACAGACAGAAAGGCTTCTACTTTATTACAGTAGATATATATCCACAGGCACAAGAACTTCGTCCATCGACTTGAAGGAAAACAATTTTCAGCTAAATGAAGGTCACTATGATTGAAAGTGAGACTAAAGCGATTTATGATCAAGTCTCTCCACGGTTCAGTATTACTAAAAGTACAATGAGTGTTGGTGTCAAAGAACTTTAATCGGAAGTGAGTCTGGTACTGTACGATATTCGTCATCAGTTCATTCAATTCGGTGTCGTAGTTTGTATGTTTCTGTTCTGACCAAATCCATGTATAGAGCATAAGAACATGAGAATTAAAGGGACTGCATGAGACCATAAGGCCTACACTAGACAGTTCCATGTCCGTTAACATTTATCGTACATATTCCTAAAGTAATTTAACCTTCTCTTAAAACAACCGATAATTTCAAGGCTAAATATTTGGTTACTAACTCTATCCCATTCGTTAACCACTCTATTGGTAAATCTGTTCTTGCCTATTTCCTTCTTAAACCCAAGTTTATCTAAATTAAATGTATTAGTTTGAGTCCTGCCCTGTTGTTTTAATATGATGACCTTATATGCATCACCCTTGTTAAAACCCTTGACCCACTTGATCACCTCTATTAGATCACCCCTAAGCCTGTCCTGGTAAGGAAAATTTCTGAGTCATTGCATAATTTTGGTCATTTTCCTCTGAACTGATTCTAATTAATCAATATCCATTCTACTGGACGTAGACCAAAAATGTACCGCATAGTCAAGGGTGAATCTAACTAACGCCAGATAAAGTTTGATAACTGTTTCTGCTCTTTTATTTGTACCCATCCTAGCAATTAAACCTAATACTCTGTTAGCTCTATTCCTGCCGTTAATGCATTGTATCCTGGACTTAAGGTTAGGGCTCACTAGAATTCCGAAATATCTCTCGCATTCAGTTTTTTCTAAGCTATATCTGCTCTCTAGATTTTGTAACCTTACGTTTGATATACTGTACTTTAAGATATTGAAGTTCATTTGACATTTCATCGACCATGCAAACAATTTGTTAAGATCTTCCTGCAGTATCCCGGCGTCTTCCCCTGACATAATTTGGCGTCCTATTTTAGTGTCGTCCTGAGACTTACTGTATCATATACCATTACTAACCATCACGATATGTCACATGCCTGACACGTGATCCACATACAAGTAAGAAAGTGTCGACAGGCTCTGACGCCAGTTAGTACCTCCAATCTTGCTGACCTCCACATTTCCAAATCGTAAACACCTGACTCAAACATATAACACACATCACGCCACTACTCAACGGAAAGTTACCAAAACAAGTATATATTGTTGCCAGACAGATTATTAACCATATTCTTATACCTACTAAACTAAACAATCATAACTATAATCCATGCATCATGTCAAGGCATTTCCGCTAATACTATCTAGCCACTTAATATTACAACTATCACACAAATGATATTACATAAATCCCAAACCTATCCAACTGTAAATCCTACACAGATATGCAAAGGTAGGCATATCCACTTATATATACGGCGACTGCGTCGCTATGGGGAGAACCCTCCCATATAGGGATCACCTGGGGACTCTCCCCATAGGGGATTACATCCCCATGATATAAATATCTCTTCGCTTTAGTAAATCAAGAAAGCCCGAAGAGGGTTTACATCCCTCGCCATAGGTGTAGCCATTAACCGATTACACGACTGGTGGCAGTGGTGGGATGTAATCCCCTGCCAGGAAAGTCTCCAATTCGTTTATATGTATATATATATATATATATATATATATATATATATATGTATGTATGTATGTATATATATATATATAATGAACAACAAAGGACCCAAAACCGAGTCATTTTACACCGTTGATGGTAACCCACTGTCTTCTACAACTGATCCATGCCCTAATCCATTCAAACATTTTTCCTCCTATGCCATGGACTTTGATTTTATTTAGCAGTCTGTGGTGGGGCACCATGTCGAACGCTTTGCTAAAACCAAAGTAAATGAATATCATTGTTATCTAGACATTAGTGTAAAAAGATAGAAAATTAGTTACTATGACCTAGCACTGGTGAACCGATGGTGTGAGTCACGAATCATATTATATTTCTCGATATGATTTATGACTCTCTTAGCTTTTATTGATTCTAGCATTTCACCTATAAGCGACATCAAACTGATTGGCCTGTTGTTGTCCATAGACAATTTATCACCCTTTTTGAAAACAGGAACAACGTTTGCTTGCCCTAAAAAATAGGCACAAATACAGTGTCTACCGATTTACTGAATACATCCGATAATCGGTAGGGGATTTAAAAATTGCATTCTTTTTCTATTGAGGGATAAAATTAGGGCAAAATGACGTGCTGACTAATTAAGCTGAGACCTTCATTGGACCTAAATTACTTTCCTCCACCCCGCCATGAACTGAGTAAAAATAGTACTAATGATAATAGAATTAATGATGCTAATGATGATGAAAATAATAATAGCATTAATGAAGAAGAAAAAGAAGAAGAAGAAGAAGAAGAAGAAGAAGAAGAAGAAGAGGAAGAAGAAGAGGAAGAAGAAGAAGAAGAAGAAGAAGAAGAAGAAGAAGAAGAAGAAGAAGAAGAAGAAGAAGAAGAAGAAGAGGAAGAAGAAGAAGAAGAAGAAGAAGAAGAAGAAGAAGAAGAAGAAGAAGAAGAACAACAACAACAACAACAACAACAACAGCAGCAGTAACAAGAAAAGAAAAAAGGAGATGAAAAGGAAGAAAAATAGAGACAAGCTATATATTGCCAAAAAATCAATAAGGAAGAAGTTGACCTTGCATCCTAAGTCTGTTACAGAGTGCGACGCATTTCATACTTGTTTTCTTCCGCTGTGCTTATACAAGACGATTTTAATCAAATAGCAGGTGGGGTTGGGGCTAAATAATGTTTTGAACAATTGTGTTCATTCACTTTCTCAACCCACCTCACCCGAATGAAATAGTACGTCACAAAAAGTTACCCTAGACCATTTGACCATGCTGAAAGGTTTAAAGGCTGTGGCATATCTCCCATCTTTACAATGAAAAACTGTGATGGTGTTATTAGGCCAATTTTCTTCAAAGTGACAATCACCCCTTGCTAATTGCTCTTTTGTGCCGATCTCTTTTCAGTCCTGTCAACAAGAACATAGGCTGATTGCACGATCGACTCATCAGTGCTTTCTTAATTTCTGAAAAATTAGCCTCTTTTTCACAGGAATATAATGTGAAATTAACGAAGTCACATAGGCTCATTATTCCGAATTACTTGTTTAAACGGCTGAAAAGAAAATTTATGAATAGATTATGTATGGGTTTTTTTTTTCCAGGAGTGAAAGAATCGAACTTCAAACTATTTTTATTCTTCTAAGGAGGAAAGGAAGAAAAAAGCGAAGAAAGAAAGAAAGAAAGAAAAAAGAGAAGAAAGAAAGAATAGATTATATATGATTTTGTTTATTGTTTTTTCTACAAGGGAAAGAATCGAACTTCAAAATATTTTTATTCTTCTAAGGAAGAAAGGAGGAAGAAAGCGAAGAAAGAAAGAAAGAAAGAAAGAAAGAAAGAAAGAAAGGAAAATAAAAAATAAATAAATAAATAAGTAAACCCTAAAAAATCAACAGTATTCAATATCTTTTGTACGGATAAGTAGCTAAACTAAATTACTGAACGTCAGTTTTTAGGGCTAGTATAAAAAGAACACTTCCCTACATAATGTCACATTTTTGCAACAAGACATTCTCAGAAATTAACTTGATTGAAATAAGGCGCTATTAATCCTCTCGCTGGTGGAATTTACTGCAAGTAAAGGCACTCTGTGTGTAATCTTATGGCATATGGCGCTCTGTGTGGTGCCCTGATGTGTGAATGTTTGCAAGCTTCTTTCTTGTGGACGATGACTATTCGTCTCTCAAGACTTTAGACATGTTACCGTCAAGCACAATCCATTGGGAAGTATTGTAGATTTGTAGTTGATATCTACATTTGTGAGTACTGGTTTTGGAGGGGCAAACTGTGGGAATTTTCTTTACTTTAATGTTCCAATCTTCTCTGGTTTACAATTACATGCAACTTCCGAAAAAGGCTCGGGGGGGTTACCAGAATAAATATTTTACAGGTACAAGTAGGCTGTTGTCATATTTACATTTTGGTACATTTTTACAGGTGTTGCCATATTCTGATGAGGTAAAGTTTGTCGAGTCGGTTGGCAAGGATGAAAGGAGATGCATCTATTGTTGTCGCAGAAACGTGAGGTTCATTGTCCTAGCAGGCGGCAACGATGACAGGAGACACATCTATTGTTGTTGCATGTGTTGGGCGTTTGACCCAAAACGCTGGCGAGGACCATTGTCAGAGCAGGTGTTTGGGCGTTCGCCCAAAAGGACTAGTCCTCTGGTCACTGGCGACGATGGAATGTCCCTTAGGAAGAAAATCCGGGATAATGGAAAATCTAAGAATTGGTTGAAGGTTCACGCTCACTCTATATCTGTGGGTGTGCGTGTGTGCACGCTGGAGATCTGAAGGGTTGATAATAGATGCTCGGCTCATCTACCACTTACAGTCCACAGTGAGATTGATACTCATAGAAGTAATACAAGGCCTGTGCAGAACCTTGGTATGAAATATATACACATAATGTTGGAATAATAGTGGCATCGGGAAATAATCATGAATAAAATGAAATAGACTAAATTGTATGAGAATATGGAAGTAGATATTAAAAAAGGTGGAAAAGGAGAGTCACGGGTCTCGTTCCGAGTTTATCCTGACCAGTTTCGCTTATATCTTCTTCAGAGGCTACAAGCGAAACCGGTCAGGAATAAACTCGGAACGAGACCCGTGACTCTCTTTTTCCACCTTTTTCAACTTGTCACAATGTCTCAACAAGTAGATATTATTTCTGTTCACCTTGGCAAAATGTACTCTTATGAAGTTGTTGCTCGATTTCGAAGATTATAGTGGGGGAGGGGAACTGGAGGTTTTGGGGTAGAGGATTGGTGATGGTCCTTTATTGCAGGGGTAGTGTGAGTTTGTGAAGGGACAGTCTCTATGTCGAGACCATGGGGAACTCTTTTGATATGATCTTTGTGCAAGACGGTCTCTGTAAGATCGTGCAACCTGATTGCTTTGACTGTTCTTTGACTCATGTCCAACGATACGATAGGGTCCAGAGAATTTAGGGAAGAGCTTTGAGGTGGGGATATGATTAAGGGTGTAAACAATGTCTTCAATTTCAAAGATATAAGCTCTGGCTAATTTGTTATAGAAATGGAACATTTTGTCCTTAGATGAAGAGTATTATGGATTCTTTTGAAAAGATTATTGAAATTTGCAACTTTGAATTTGACATAATCATTGAAATTGTAAATCGGAGGTAATTCTGAAACAAGAAGGTCATATGGGACCCTTCTGTCCCAGCCAAAGAAGACAAAATAAGGTGATTCAGATATTGACATGTTAATGGAACTATTTATTCAAGCTTGAATCATAAAGACTAGGTTCATCCCAAGAAGGGTGAATATCAGAAGCAAGGTGTCTAAGAACATTGAGAATCTTTCTATTCTGGCAATAGTATTTTTTTTTTTTTTAATAATTAAAATATGCGAAGGAATATCATTGTTGAATTCAGTCTTGTCGTCAGAAATCAAAGCTTTGGGTCTAGTAAAGGGGCATATAAGTTAAATTTGTCAATAAGTGTCTTTGATACGTGTTGTGCTGTCTTATCTGGTAGAAGGAAAGGAATAAAGAATAGTGAAAAAGGGTATTGATTTCCGCTGTGTATAAGTAATAACTTAAGAAGATCAGCAACAACTGTGTCGAGTGATTTAGAATGGGTAGGGTAAGTTAGAATTGGAACATGACTGCTGACATGACTTTTTTGAGTCGCGCAAGGATGACAAGCGTCAATGTGGGCATATATATCCTTCCTCATGGTTAACCAGAAGTAGTGCAATCTGGCTTGTGTAACTTATTTCTCCTTGCCATGGTGTACAGCAATGGGAGAATAGTGTAGAATTTGCAAAGCTTCTGAAAAGAGGTCCGTAGGGACTACAAGTTGAAACACTGATCTGTTGGGTTCATGTTTGATCGTTAGTGTTGTTTTATGATACAGAATGTTATCAACTAATGTGTAATTGTCGAGATTGGGAGGAAAATTTTCTGTGTTAGTTGTATCTGCAGATTCGAGGAAGTATATGACACATTTCAAAAGAGGGTCTGATCTCTGCGCTGCGGTAACACGCGCTTGTGTAAAAGTTACTGAAATTAGATTTTGAGTGATGGTTGCAATATGACGACTTAGAGGGTCTGCAATTGGTTTGTTTTCCCTTAAACAAAATGAAAGATGGGCATGAACTTTTGTATGATAAGGAACTAGCCGGCAGGTTTTCCTGAAAGATTCTTTCCTTTAAACTGGTTTAAATTTGGTTGATGGTCTGGGTATATGTGTATTTCGTAACCCTCTTTGAAATGTTTGAGCGTGTATATAACTGCCGAAGCTTCTATGTCTGTAATTTGAGTAATTTCGCTGGTGTTTGTTGAGTGTGCGGCTGGCATAGGCAATTGGTCTAAGTTTTGTACCGTGTTGTTGCATGAGGACTGCGCCAAATCCTGTGTAGGCTGCATCTGTGTATATCATGAAAGGAAGCTTGTGGTTTGGGAAAGCAAGAACAAGTGTCGTGGTTAAGACTTTCTTTTAGTCATTAAAGTTTTTTTTTTTTTTCTTTACCAGGTGTCCAAATGAAAGAAGTGTCCTTCTTAAGTAGTGAAGTTAAAGGTGCTACTATTCCAGCGTAACCTTGAATGTAACGTCTCTAAAATCCTGATAGACCAAGGAATGAGTGTATGTGTTCAACAGAAGTAGGACGTAGAGAATCAATGACTGCTTTGACCTTGTTCTGCGAGGTTGAAATCCCTTCTGAATTAAGGACATGTCATAAGAATCGTATTTCTTTCTGAAGGAAGGAGCACTTCTTAAGCTTCAGTTTGAGACCTGCTTTTGCTATTCATGAGAAGATAGTGTGTAGAATTTGTAGATGTTTGCTAACGAATTTGGAAGTGATGATCACGTCATCGAGATACATAAACACTGGACTTATGAGACTTGCAAGTACTGCGTGCATAAGTCGTGTGAACACTGAAGGAGCTGAAACGAGACATGACTAGTCGTTTGAAGTCATAATGACCTGTGGGTGTGCTAAATGCCGTCAGAGACCTAGACTCTGGAGCCAGAGGGATCTGGAAATATCCCAATATAAGGCCCAAGGTCGTGAACACTACGTTGTTTACACCGACGGAATTAAATATGCGTTGTAATAGAGGGATGGGGTGTCTATCTGGTATGGTGAACATATTTAACTCTCTGAAGTCTACTACTGGGAGGAAGAAACCATCGTGTTTAGGGACAACAAAGATGGCTCAAAAATGTCTAGAGCAATCATGTCTTGGATAAGGTTACCTACAATCATGCGTTTACTGCGTGATATTCAGTATGCGGTAATGTAACTTGGTTTAGAGTTCTCACGAAGGGGTATATGATGCTGAATAAGAGTAGTGACTCCAAGGGTTCACCTGGAGTGGCAATGGTATGTCTGACCTTGTTGCAAAGTGCAAGCAAGTCTGCTTGTGGACCAGGAAAGTCTATGGGGTTGAAATGTGATGTATCACTGGACTCCTGTGCTGTGGCCACTTCGGAAATTGTAGTACAAACTTGAGAAGTTGGGAATTTGTCACCCATTGACACGACAAGTTTCTGGCATGCAGAATACATCGGTTTCTTGTGCTTGAAAAACTCGTATGCGTATATTTGTATATTCCCGAGGGAATAGCGTCTTTGGGCTGATAAACACTACGTGATTCTGTTTGAATATAGATAACATTTCTAAAACTGGGATGGATTTGTTGTTTAAATCCTCTAATAGGGTGTCCTCAGGCGGTGAAAGATCAATGGTATTTACTGGGTGTTTTGCACTGAGTTTTGTTGATTTGGACATACAGGAAGAGTTATTGCTTCTGTTACGTTTGGAATGCATGTCCACAGCTGTCAGTAAAGTACCAGAGTTAGAGTCCTAGGAGGAGGTTTGGGTGGTTCTGCAATTTGTGCTAGCAGATGGTGCATCCTCGTATGATGAAGCAGTCACCATATCGCGACCATCACTCAAAATCCAGTTACAGTAACTTTTACACAAGCGCACATAGCTGCAGCGCTAAGATCAGACCCTCTTTGGAAACATGCTATATACTTCTCGTCTGCAAGCACAACTGATACGGATAATTTCCCTCCCAATCTCGACAATTACACGTTAGTTGATGACATACTGCATCACAAAACAATACTAACGAACAAACATGAACTCAACTGGTCATTGTTTCAGCTCCTAGTCCTTACGGACATCATTCTGGAAGCTCTGAAACTCCTACACAATTCCCCATTGCCGCACACCCTGGTAAGCGTAAATGCGTTACACATGCCAGATTGCACCACTTCTGGTTAACCACATTGATGCTTTTCGCTCTTGCGTTACTCACAAAGGTCATATCAGCGGTCATGTTCCAATCTTAACTTATCCTACCCCTTATAAATCATACGACACAGTAGCTGTTGATCTCATTAAGTTACAACTTACACAGCGGAAACCAATACCTTTTTGTTTGTGTCGACCATATTTTACGATTCTGTATTCTTCTTCCCCCTACCAGACAAGACAGCACAAAAAGGGAATAAATAAGGAGAAATTCAAATGTGTTTGAGATTAAGTGTTTCAGAAGTATGGTGGGGTTTCGAGAATGAATAGGATGGGAAATGGAGTGATGAGGAGTGCGGGAGTGGAAAGGCACTGGCAGATAGGCTTGACAAAAGAATGACTTTGACAGGGGAAAGAATGAGTAAGGAAAGATGACCAAAAATAGTGTGAAAATTAGAGCTCTACAGCTCACGGAAAAACTTTTTACCATTTTTAACACCCTTTCCCTAATCCCATACATCTGCAAAACACTCCACAAAGCCTTCGTGTCAATGTTGTCATACAAACTCTCCTAATTTCTAAAAGCCTAAAAGACATCCCTATTTTTGCCAAAAACATTTTGCATATATGACTTACTGCAATAAATTGAGTCAAGTATCATGACAACACAATGTTCCTCTCCAATTGCTTTCTCCATTCCTCTGGTAATCCTTTCAATTAACACTGTTATATGTCTTTCCAACTATACTTAACAGACTAATCCCTCTAAAGCTACTACATTTATATTTGTCCCCTTGCCTTTGCAGAGTGAAACTATGTCCGCATTCTTTCCGTCCTCTAGCTCATTTCCCTCCCCTGAATACATATTAATCCTCGCTAGCCAATCCAGAGTAGCTGTTTCTCCCTTTGTCAGACGCTCCACGTAACACCCACCTAACCCAGGGGATTTACCAGCTATCATAGTTTTCAATTCTCTTTCTATCTTACATTTTTCTATAGATTTACAAATTTCTTCCCCATCACAACCCTTTTTCTAATATTTCTCCCTACTAGGACAAATTCTTCCCAAAGCTCCTCCACATTCAACAGCTCTCTGAAATAATCCACCCATTTTACCCTTCACTTACATTAGCAACATTCCCTTTATACCCTTTACTTTTTATTACTCTGTCAAAGTTCGACTTCATTATTTTTCATCCGCTTTCGTTTCCCCCTCCCCTCATCTTACGTTTGACTTCTCCTCTCTTCTTTTTGGAACTTTCATATATTTTCCTAGTTTTATCTTGCAAGCATTCCTCATGAATCTACTTTTATTCACTCGTTGACTTCACTTCTTCATCCTACCATTTACTGCCTCTCTTTCTGTTCCTCCTAATCCCACATGCCATCTTTACGCACTTCAGCACGTCGTCCTAGAAACATAAACATTCTAACTCTACTCTTGTCTCCCTTATCTTTCAGTAATCCCTATACTTTTCTCGGCTTTTCCTGTTTTGCTTTCCCTTTTCCTATCTAGGTACTGTAACCATTACTAACCATCACCCACCACGCACGTGATCTACATGCTTGCAACATAGCGAGACTCTCCTTTCTTGCTTACCTTGCATTTCCCACAACATACATCTAACGCAGCACATCTCAAGACAAACAAGATATAAATGCCCAATGTCACCAGACTAACCTATTAAAATCCTTTATTATAAACTGCCCTATTATATCACACATAAACTAATATAAATATAATATACTTAACAACATCCACCAACTACAGGACTAACCTCTTATATATAACTGACCCCAATGCATAGAATAGCGAGACTAACGCCTTTACTTACAATCATCCACTAACCCCCCCATATAACCATTAACATCCATGTCACGAGAGGCAGCCAGAGCTAGGTAGGCGGAGAGCCTACCGGCCAGTCGTCAGAGTTGGGTAGGTGAGAAGAGCCTACCGCCCAGACGCCAGGCTAGGCAGACCGAGAGGTTGCCAGCCTATTATGCCCTAGGTCAAGGCCTGGCACATATTGTTATTTGCCCAAAGGGCCCATTTGTAGTTTTTTAACCAGATTGACCTTCAATTGTTAATAAATAGAAAACTCCGGCTTTGGAGTTTATCTCGCCCGCATTAAGTCCCCCTTATGTAACCACACCCTTTCCCACGGTTACAGCACTTCTATGCCTTCTTCCCTTCTTTCTCACTTTTTCTTCCATTCTCAAGTTTCTTTCTGCCAGATAATGATCTGACAATCCCTTCCTCTCTCTTCTCTTATGATCTTCTGAACACTCGCTATTACCGTCCATACATTTATCATCATTATTGGGTTTACAATAAACGCTTGTGACGATATCTCATGAATTAGAATTCACTAGATCGCTAAAAAAGATTTTTTTTTTATCAACGTTCAATTCTATTGTAAAAGATAAGCCTTGATCTTAAGGTTTCCAGGAGTTGAAGGGAATGTGTGTACACAAAAACATTATAAATACTCGTATATCTGCACTTAACTGTGGGTTCGCCTTTTCCATCTTGAAAGGCTGTTTCCTCTGTTGCAGGTATAAAGGCCTAGGCAAAGAGAATCCCAAGGGGTAACACATCGCAACGCCGTCATGCTGTGCATACAGAATTCTTTCAGGACATCTGAAAGTGGCCTCTATAATACTGATTCTAAATATTTCTCTCAAAGTGTGTTTTGGAATAGGAGGTTGTGAAAGGTTGGGATAGTTATATATACAATTCAGATTTTTTTCCGAACGTTGAAGTATTGTGAACAGACTGACTATATCCAACAAGGCTATAAAGCAGTCAGGTTTATTCACTTACTATGTCTATAAACTCATCCGTTGACTGAAGGAATTAGGTGTTCAGGATAGAGAAAGAGATTATACTATGAACCTTTTTGGCAACATTATAGAAATGGGTAGGAATTTGTGAAATTATGTCTTAATGGGTTTCATTTTTTTTTTTTTTTTCGTGAAACTATCCAATGGAGTTGTCACCAATTAATGTTATAAATCACAAAAATGGGGACCCATTAAGGCCTTTTATGCAAATTCCTACCCCTTCTGTTTGCAATGGATATAAATTCTTTGTTGTTTTTCATGTTTTCATCCATATGAATATAGTTTCTTTTCATTTTTTCTTTATGGCTCTGTGTTTTAAATAGATAAGGAAACCCAACGGATATGCTAGACCTTAGAAAGACTTGAAGACATAGTCAAACTCTTCTTTGAGAAATTCTTCACTGCATATCCTTAGACCCCTGAACATGAATCCAAAGTGGAGATTTTCGGGGATGTGTGAGACAAGACTCAAAGATGACGGCTAGAGAACAGTTCATGACGATTACAAGTTTATATAAAATGGTGAAGAAGATGGCAGGTATGGTGTGGTATTCATGCTGACACCTAACATAGCTGGAAGAGTAAATGGCATAAGACGAAAAGAAGAAAGAATGATCAACATATCCTTGAGACTCACGAATTACAATATCAGTCTTATACAAGATTATGCGCCTCAGAGTTGGAGACCAGCAGAGAAGGAAAGATTTTATGAAGAGCTGCAAGAGATGGTAAATGGGGTAAAACACAGAGAAAATTTGACAATGTTGGGTGACTGGAATGGACATGTGGGAAGGGAGAGAGATGGCTATGAATGAGTTCCTTTAGCTCATGGTATTGGAAACTTGAACAATGATAGTGGAAGAGTATTGGATTTCTGCCTGCTAAACGATGCTTCCAATATGAACATATTCTATCAAGATCAGGAATCGTACAAGCGGACATGGTATGGGTGGAGTAAGAAGGAGCTGAGATATACAAGAAGATCGATGATAGACATTCATTGCAAACAAGAAGGAAATATGTAAAGATGTCAAAGCTACATCATCTATATCAGCAGATTCAGACCATCGGATTGTTGTCGTGAAACTCAATCTAACGAAACTAAAACCGAAAGCAACCCGAGGTAGATTAAAGATCAAGTTAGAAAACCTAAAGGAAGAAAACAAACGAAGAGAATTACTAAGTAAAATGGAACATCGTGCAAGAATACAGGAAGAGTAACAAGTACATGACCAGTGGGAGATATTTAGGGAAACTTTAATACAGATATGAGCTGAAACGTTGGGTACAAAAATCATAAAAGGAACTAGGAAAAACAAACGCCATGGTGGACTGGAGAGTTCACAGAGGCCGTTAAGAAATGCATAATTCCCGATGATTAGTAAAAACAAAGCAGCCAAATGGGGCTGCATATATAGCAAAGAGTAAAAGGATTGAAGATATTAGAAAAGATGCAAGCTTGGGAAAAGATCGGAAGTGACTTGGATGAATATATGAAAAGAAAAAGAATTGCTGCTCAGCATGGCTAAAAACTGGAGAATAGGAGAGGCAGGAAAAACCTATACTATCAACGATGAAAATGGAATGTTACTAGTAGAGGAAGAACAGATTCTAAGTCATTGAAGGAAATATTTTGAATGGTTGTTAAATGTAGTGGAGGAGATGGAGTATGATGAAGATGACAGAGAAGAAAAAGAAGCAGAGGAGGAGGAAGAAGCAGAAAATATAACAGGAGGTGAAAGCAACGCTCAGCAGAATGAAAAGTGGGAAGGCAGCTGTTGAAGACTAAATACCCGCTGAAATATATAAGACAGGCAGAAATGAACAAATTAGATGGTTAAACGATATATTTAACCTGGCTTATTAACAAGAAGAGGCACCTGGTGAGTGGCAGCATGGTGAAATATGGCCAATTTATAAGGGAAAAGGTGATAAATTTGAATTTGAGGACTACAAAGGAATAACATTACTGGTACATGCAGGAAAAATGTTTGAAAGGATAATTGAGAATAAAGTAAAAAGACGGGTATGAAAAAAGATAGGAAGCTAACAGCATGGCTTCAGACCTAGAAGGAATACAATTGACTTGGTGTTTGCCCTAAAGTTTTTGCTAGAGAAAGGATGAGAATGGGATCAAAATAAATACTTGGCTTTTATTGATCTAGAAAAAGCATATGATAGAATCAACAGGAAAAGACTTTGAGAAATTATGATAGACAAACATTAAGACATATATGTATACTAATAAACAAATTTTGTTGAAGGTGATGCTGTTTTCTGCACTAAGAATTTTCCTGCAGATACTTTCTAAAGATCTCACTAATCACCGTGTAGCAGGATCTAAACTCAGTAGAACTAGTGCGTAGGCGGACATAATCTCCGATCCGGATTTCGGCTCAACTGAGCTTTCTTCAAGAAATGTGTCTAGTGTCAACTAAGTGCGGTATTTGACCACGTGAAGTTATTAGACTGGGGGAGATCACATGATAGTTTGAAAATTTTCCATAAATTATCTCCTCAGGCTTCTGGCCTACCCTGTGTTCTCATACTAGGTAGCACTAATAAATCAAGTGCTTGTATATTCAAATTAGGGTTTTATCCTTGATATAAAGGGCCTCGATTATCTTTAATTTTCTCGGGTTCATGCAAGTTTCCAAGATTTTCGTGTTCTGTTCCAATTGTTTTCGTGTAATGTGGTATCCGTGTGATGCCATAGCATGGTTCTTTGGGGCTCCTGTGTATTTGTGTCCAACCAGTCTGGATTCCAGCTTCATAGTCGTCATGCCTATGTACGAGGAAAGAAGGGTTTCGCAGTTCCCTTTTGTGCATTTATGTTCGTATATGGCATGAGACTTTTTCAGCTCATTCCTCTCTTGGCGGGTGTTTTTTGGAGAAGCAGATTGAATAAAAAATGTAGAAATAAAGGAAAGAGTAGACAAATAGAAAGCAACCTTCTTGACGTTAAAATAGGAGTACGGCAAGGAAGAGGGCTCTCCCCCTACCGCTTATCATATATATGGATAAACGTCTTATATATACCTACGGAGAAAGAACGGATATTGAAAATTTTGTATATGTAGATGATGTGGCTGTGACTGCTGTGTTTGGGGATAAGAGTGATAGAAGGGTGAAAGAAAACTCCAACATCAAAGACAGTTGTAAACTGACTATAACAACTGGAAGGACTTCTATAGGACCTCTCATTGCTGGTACAGTGTTCAATAAACCTATTCAAATGTTTATTGATACAGGATTTGTATTTAATGTTATAACTAGTAGAGATTTAAATTAATTGAAGCCAGGAGTAAAAATCTTGGAACCAATCCATTACCCATTGCAAGGAGTAACTGGAAATCAGTTAAAAACATTAGGTAAGGTTGAATTAGAAGTCATCTTATATAAAAATGAGCATTTGCACATTCCAGTGATAGTTGTAGAAAAATCTGTTTCCCGGAAGATTTATTGATAGGATTTCCATCTATGAGGAAAGAGAGTATGATCATATGTCCTGCTGAGTTAGGTATCTTAGTGAAATCACAGTTAATCACATTTTTAAATCAACTAGATTTGGAGTCAGTATCAGTGATAAGAAAACCTCTTGAAATAGATACGGAAGATAACAATGATAGGTTGAATAGCAGTGCAGAGTGGTCCAGACCAACAGAAAATAAAGTCTCACATAGTGAACCCAACTCAGATGTTCAAGACATTTCAGAAATTACTAATTCATCAACTTCAAACAAAACTTTTTTAATTGTGGAAGGTGCTGTCACTGTAGACTGATATTTTAACCATACCAGAATAAATTAGATTAAAAGATTTGAAATTAGACTCAGGGCTTTATAAGAAAACAAGAACATGGTAGAGATATTAGTAATTAGTATTTTGAATAAAGGCATAATCTTAAGAAAAGGTACACAAATAGGATGTTTTCAAGTTTGTACAAAACCATTAAGATTTTAAATGAGAGTACTGAGGAGGTAAAATCACCAATTTCATCAATTTGTTCAATTCAGGAAAAACAGGTTTGGGAGAGAAATACAAGAGTCATCTAGAACCTACTAGTTGTCCTGAGTTGGATGAAAGCTCAGTTGCTTTGATATTGAACCACAATAAAGCAATTGCTTTGCCGGGGGACGCCTTGGGCAAAATAACTGTTTTAAAACATCAAATCAAATTAAAGCCAGGGACTCAACTTATCTATATACCTGCCCACAGATTACCATATTCTAAACTAGCCATTGTAGATAAATTGATCTCTGAAATGTTATCGCAGGATATTATTGAACCTAGTAAAAGTGAATAGAACTTCCCCGTGATTCTGGTGCCAAAATCAGATTGTACCATGCATCTAATTATTGATTATAAGGAATTGAATAAACAGACAATACATGACAAATTATCATTACCGGTAATAGGAGAAATTCTTAGAAGTTTGGGAACCGAGAATAGGTATTTTACCACTATAGATATCAAGATTTTGTTCATGCGAATACCAAACGATTTTGTACAGGTGAATGTGGAAAATATCGTGCTAGATGGATAAGTCCTTCAAAAGTAAGACTGGAAAAGCTTGAAAGCTTGATAGGATTGATACAATGTGCGTAGTAATATGTACTCTATGTCAAGAATGTAAAGAAAACATGTTTGCCATCCTACTTTCGGGGTCAACTTGGGTTCAAGCAACTTTAACACCTTCAAGACATGTTCAAGACATCTTTCTTGGACGATGTTCCACCTTGCGTTGTAGATCTCTTCATTTGTAGTTGTATAACGACACCCATTATGCATGACCTGTGAAGCCAGGAATCGCCATGCCGACTCAGTGAAAAAATGATTCAGCACTGCGTCTTTAATGTTTTCTTAAGAGACAATTATCTTTTAAACAAAATATTGCGTATAAGGCACTGTGATAAGTAACCAGATTTCTTCTTCTACTTCTCCTCCTCCTCCTCCTCCTCCTTTTTCTTCTTCTTCTTTTTCTCCTCCTCCTCCTCCTCCTTCTTCTTTTTTTCCTTCTTCTTCTTCTTCTTCTTCTTCTTCTTCTTCTTCTTCTTCTTCTTCTTCTTCTTCTTCTTCTTCTTCTTCTTCTTCTTCTTCTTCTTCTTTTTCTTCTTCTTCTTCTTCTTCTTCTTCTTCTTCTTCATTGGATTCTGCCGTTATGATAACATGTTATACCATCCTCCAACATACAGATTTTTTTTTTTTTTTGTTTTTTTTACAAAATAATTGTAGCAAAGTTTGTATATCTGGTTTGTAGGTGAATGTAATTACCAATGGTGCAAATACTTTATATTGATATACGATATGTACAATCATTTTTATTTTGTGTTGGTTGCCGTTCAATAAGAGTAGTGTGTTGACGTACGTTTGTTGAAAGTATAGATCACAATCCGACAAAATCTTAGTTTCAGGCAATGGTACTAAATTTAATAACAAAATCCTGGAAGAATTATGCAGGTTATTTAAGATAAAGCAAACATTCAGGTGAATCATCCTCAGAGCAATGGAATTGTAGAGAGGTTAAATAAGAAAATTATTACATGTCTTAGAGGTTTGATAAACCCACATAGTATATCTTAGAATAGTTGGATTCCTTGTGTTAAATGTAGCCTAAACAACCAAATTAATACACCTACAGGAGAAAAAATCCATTTTATTATTTTGGGGAAGACAAAATTCTCCCTTATGAAATCTTGATTGCAGAACAAAAGCCAGTGTATAACATAGATGATTACATTTCAAATAGGCTACATACATTTCAATCTATACACTAAAAAGTTAGGGAACACATGAAAGAGTATACACAACAGACGAAGAAGCAACAACACGAAATAGCACATAAAATAGAATTACAAATAGGAGATTTGGTCATGGCCAAATTACATACAATCCATAATAAACTTTCACCAAGGTACTAAGGTCCATATAGAATAATTGATTTTGTAAGTGGAAATAAATTCAACATTTCACACTTAGAATCTAGGGAAGTGTCAATTAGACATGTAGATGATTTAAAAAAGAACTAAGATAGAACTTGATAATGATGATAACTGTAACATTGAGGATTGTAAAACAACAACTTTTTTGAGGGAGAAAAAACACAGTACATGGACATGACAGAATAGAATAGACACCAAGAGAAATCATTTAATTTATTAAACAAGCAAATTATACAATTAAAGTGCTTATAAGTGGTCACAATGAGAATAACTAATACTTTTTGACATCCCCTTTGATTTTTTCAATCCAAGGACCCTTCTAAGCATGCTAGTGATTAGTTCACGAATATCATCTTGAGGGATTTCTTGCCGTAGTATTCCTAAGAGTTCGGGCTTTGAAGATGGCTTCCTGTTCTTTTTGCGAAGTTGTCGGTCTAATATGCCCCACAGGTGTTCAATAGGATTCATATCCGGGGACTGACTTGGCCATGGAAGTTTCCTGATCCCATTTTTTCTCAACCAATTTTGTGTTGCTTGAGCAATGTGACAAAGAGCTCCATCTTCCATAAATAGGAAGACATTTTTACTCATTCTAATTCTAACACTGGAGAATATCAAAATGGGTCTTTCCATTAATATAGAAACATATTTTCCTGAATTGATGCATCCTTGACACTCCGCAAGCTCTGATCGATCATTACTCCAAATTACAACCCACACCATTTTTTAAATGCCCCCATGTTTCACTTTTGGCTGCAGTCTTTTGAGGTCAAACTCTTGACTACAGAGTCTCCAGACCCACACTCTTCCACTGTCAGAAAATAATACGAATCGTGACTCATCAGAAAAAATGACAGTGCTCCAAATGGCCACAGATCTCTCCACCATCTCAACAGTTCAATCCTTTCTGCGCTTGATATTGGCTGGACGAAGGAGTGGTTTCCTTCTTGCAGCTCTGCCATGGTAACCCAGCTTGTGGAGATACCTGACAGCTGTTCTGGGACTGGCATCAGTTTGTATTGCTATGTCAGAGGCCTTGTAACATGGATCCTCTTCGACATTTCTTTTGACAAGACGCAAGGTTCTTTCTGAGGGCCCGGGACGACCTGAAAAGGGTTTTTTTGCCCTTCTTGCCCTCTCTGGTGAATAGTACGATCACTCTACTAACATTAGAAAGGGGTATTGACAGATTTTTAGATATTTTGTGTTGACTAAGTCCACCTTCATGTTGACCCACAATACGACCTCACTGAAATTCAGATAGGTCTACTGCTCCTTTGGTTTGTGGCATGCTTGATTAATCGTGTGTGTAACCTGAAACATAAATCTAGGTAAATATAACATATAAGGTAAATTTTAATAACATTAAGCATTAAATAAGAGCAGAAATGCATTTTTCTTTGTGTCCATTCAATTCTGTCATGTCTGTGTATATAAGTCCTATTCGGGAAACTATTAGTTCTGATGACAGCGGCATTCTAAACCTCCTGATTGTCGTAGTTGTTAATGGGACATGTCAGCTGGCTCAGTCCCGGGGACTGGCACAGAATCGGTCAGACTAGGGCTAGGTACAGTCGACGTTTGGTGAACAGTGTTGCTGTTTTGAAGCGTTTTAGTCTTCCCAGCACATCCTTATCCCTCGCTCCTTGTCTGCGGAAGTGTGGGGTCCAGGTAAGGCCATTATTCAGGAATTGTCTTTCAATGGGACGTTTGTATTGTTTATTTTAAGAGGAGTATTCGTAATTGTCCTGTTGGTTTGCTTGCAGCAGAAGTATACAGCTTTGCATTTCGACGCGCTGGTCTTAATGCGCCACTGTTGCTCCCACGCGTGTGCCCCGTCTAGTATGTTTTGCATTACGTGTAACGCTCCCTGCAGCGTTTTGTGTCTGCTAATGTGATTAGTGTCGTCCGCATACGAAAGAGTAAGAGCTCGGTTGCGTGGGTAAGCCGGCTCTGGCAGGTCATTCGTATATAGGTTGTACAGAGTGGGGGCAAGGAGTGACCTTTGCGGTACTCCAGCCTTCGGCACGGAAGGTCGGGACAGACCTTTTGTGCCGAAGGCTGGAGAATAATGTTCGAAGTCAAGCTGACCAATTTATGCCTAAGAAAGGACGCGGCAATGTATCTTGCCGGAACACCAATCAGCGCCGCCTGCCGGTGGGATTAGTTGTCCGCCACTCGGTCGCAACTATCGGTGGACGAATTATCCGCCTGCTGGTCGTCTCGTGGATGAGTAGTCCGCCTAGATCAGGGGCTCTATGCCTTTTGTTCATGATAATGATTTGTACTGCTGCCTTATACCATACTAAATCCCCAGTCCTCTTATTGATGTTTTTCTGGTTGGTGATAAATACGGACTCCATCGCCTTTCAATAGTGAATAACCTCACCAGACGAGAAATTAGGGTGTAAGTTCGTCCTCTTGTACAGTCAGCTGGCAAGTTAATACTTGACCCCTGTGTTTCTGTTACAGTCAAATTGACAATTAATTTGGAGGAATAAAAAGTATACATCTATATATAATTTTCAGTTCACAAATTTTACTTGAAGCTGAATGCCAAATTTATCTACATTACTTTCAGGTATTCAAACTGGCCCTGTAGAGTGCTCATGCAAAACAAACTCGGGACTGGTTAATTCAGAAGTAAGGATATGGAAACTTGTGAATCTTCATGCGAATCTGAGATGGATGATGACAATGATAATGAGACACCTGGAACAAAATCTGTGTGAGGCTGGCACTGATGATGAAGAGGACTGGATTCAAAGTTAGGTTAGTTGAGCGTAATCTTAAAATCATCAGCAATTGCCTGTGTGCACTATGTTTTATAATAAATCATTCCTGCAACTCAGCCATGACAATATTATTTTCATTTGAGTCTTTCCAGGAACACAAGAGGTGACCCAGTACCAGAGAAGAAGTAATCATCTTCCACTCATGCTTGATGCAGCTATTTGCCACTTGCTCTGTCCGCAGGTAAAATTCCAATAGGCTTATTAAGAAGGACACATTCATCAGATTTGCAAGGTAATATTATGTACTGTGCAAGTTTTATGAATACCTCAGTACTGTATGAAGTTTTTGTGTTCACATTGGAGACATATACGAAACATTTGAGTTTGCACCGGTAATTTACACTTAACATAAAATGAATAATAACAAATTGCCGTTTTGTTTTGTTTGAAAGAATTTACGTTACTATTTTTAATGTTCTCAGATCATGGGATAGTCAACCCTTTTACCATAAGACCCCAACTGTTAACACCCTGTTGTCAAGTTACATTCTCTTTACTGGTGCAAATCCTGGCAGTGTTACAAGTTCTAATTTTTCTGGGTTGTCGGTCCATCCACAGCAATATATATTTCAAGCACCAGTCGATGTTCCTATGGCCTGCTTTACAGTTGGTGTGGGATGTAGAGCAAGAGGTTGCCATCTGTCAAGCAAAGAGTGCCAACAAACCTTTAATTGTTGGAGGTAACGGCAAATCAGACAACCCTGGCCATGCGGCCAAATATGGTTCCTACAGTTTGATGAATCTGGATACAAAGAAAATTTTGGTCATGGAACTAGTCCAGGTAGGTTTTCACAATGGATCCCCTCATCATATGCTCAAGCTGGGTAAAAATTTAACTTCTAATGTTTGTCCATTGATCAAAATCTGTAAATTAATGGAAAGGACAAAAACCTTAATTTCTATATCGTGCATAGTAATCCATTTTTCAAAATCATTTTTTTCAGGCTATGTGAATAGTCTCGCTGAAAATCTAACATAGTTGTACAAATGATATCAAGGTCACGAACAAAGTCAATTATGACATACTGTGTTCGATACAAACAACAAGTTCTGGAAAATTACAAAACAATATTCAACCGATATACCTAGAGGTGAATCACATGTTGACATTACGAAGATGATAGTCACTTCTAACGTCTATCCAACCTTGTAACCCCTACCACACTTCTCAAACATTTCACCTCAAACACATTTACATTTTTTCTCTCTGCCTCTCTTAAAACCCATTCCTGTGTCCTATACAGTGCTGTCAGCACAATCATCCCCTTTATATAATCTCCTCTTTGCATCCATTGTACATGAGTTGTGAGTTAGACTGAATGCAGTCAGGAAGATATTTTTATGATGTACTGTTACACACATATAAGATGTTTTGCATAAGAAATTGCAAATAAAGTTATCTGCCCATAATAATCAATAATTTGACTTTGTTTTTTGGCCTGCATAATGTATAACTATGAGAAAAATGTAAACATACGCGGTTGCCAGGGCCACCGTTATACAAATTTTACTAATTCATGACGTTCTGCCAGACTGAATAAAGAACGTTGGACACAGAAGACAATAACAGGTAAGAATCTCAAATTTGCCTGAATCCTGTGGGCCCATTTGGCCAACAACGCATCTTTTCCCCTTTCTTTTGGGCTTCTTCAGCATGTTCAGAGTCTGAACCGAAGTAACTCTCATGTTCAGAGTCTGAACCGAAGTAATTCTCATGTTCAGAGTCTGAACAGAAGTAACTCGTCGCTAATGTCCTTATATGTGGGCTCAAACACATACGCTCGCGAACCAGGTATGATATCCCGATCTCCAAGTTCGTCCACTATGATCAATCAATTTTGACCAGTAACTTTCGTTCGAAGTAGAAGAATTTTCGTTCTGAAATATATTCCGTTTGTATCGAGTCCACCATGTCACCATGTTCGATTGTGCAATACATCAGCAGATAAAAAGAATAGCAAGAATCAGTATAAAAACAACGCAGCTAAAAAGTTGAGAAAGAGACAGGCAGACAGAGAGAGAGAGAAATAGAGATAGAGGGAGTTTTTCTTCGTGGTCAACCTTGCATATATATATATATATATATATATATATATATATATATGTATGTATATATATATATATATATATATATGTATGTATATATATATTTATATATATATATATATAAATATATATATATATATATATATATATATATATATATATGCGAGGTTGACCACGAAGAAAAACTATTAAAGCAAAGCGCTTTCGTGTATTCACATATTCAGTGCAAATAATACATAGTGAAAGATTTTTTTTTTTTTTTTTTTTTTTTTTTTTTTAGATAATGTTTATCTACACACGGGCCTTTCTCCATTCGGAGGCCCGTAAGTGTTGAGTCGCTCTGTGTTTAGCAACTCCGGCGTTTTTGTAGTTATCTGGGCGGAGGGTATCCGACCAGGATGTGGGCAAGCCGTTCTATGTTTTCGGTGATGTTGTAAACTATGTCGGCTCCAGTCTTCCAAGCTTCGGGGGCCATGGGGTTGAACTGTCTACTTCTTCTCAGGGCGATGGTGTGAGCGCACTCTAGCAGGTAGTGAAGGAGAGGTTCTGAGGTGTTCATCCCGCAGTGGTCGCATTCCCTTTCCTGTCGTTCAATGATTTCCCAGCAGCATTTGTACCCCAGCCTGAGCCTGTGGATGATCACGGAGAGTCCTCTGTCGGCGATCTTGGTGGCGGGATGAGGGCACAGTTTGGTGGCCCTCTCGTACCATTTTGCACTTGCTGATGCTGAGTTTATCGATTTTCTGTGGTTGGCTACCTTTGTTCGTTGTAGGTGGTCTCTGGCCCAGCTTTTGATTAATGTGGTTGATGGTTGGACTTGGATTTCAATGTGAGGATGGTAGCGTGTTGTCTTGGCCAGCTCATCTGATCGTTCGTTTCCGTGTACCCCTATGTGGCTGGGTATCCAGTTGATGATGACTGGGCGATTTTGTCTGTTGTGTAGCTGCAGGAGGTAGAGTATTGTTGTGATAATGTTTATGTTGGTGGGTATGTCCTTCTTCTGGAGTACTTGTGTCACCGCAAGAGAGTCTGTGTGTATGACCACCGGCCCTTGTAGTTGGCTTGAGTACTCCAGGGCTTTTTGCATTGCCACCAGCTCAGTCTGTAGGGTCGAGCAGTGGTCTGATGTGCGCCAGGCGGCGGTGTATGTTGCGGAGTATACTCCTGCACCTGTTATGCCGTTCTCCGGGTCGACAGTGCCGTCAGTGTAGCAGACAAAACCATCCTGGGCCTCCGTTGCCTGGATCGCTGTTCGTGCAGCGTCTCTCAGTTCCCCTGGTGAGCAGTGATTCTTTGCATGTGGTAGTTGTGTGTGGTTGAAAGTAGTTGTTGGGGATGTCCACGGGGCTGGAGGTCGGTATTTCAGGCATGCCCTGTCTGGCTTCAGAGCCTTTAGGTGCCCTTCCATGCCTGTCGCGCGGATTTGGTCTCCTAGGTGTCCGACGTATGTATCTGGTCGTGGTAGGTCCGGGTGCGCGTCCAGGTGAGCCTTGAGTTTAGTCCTGAGATGTGAGTCCCTGTCGCTCAGCAGGGCCTTGGCTGCCGCGGTGCAGTTCCGGGTCTGAATCCTGGCCATCAGTGGTGGTATGCCAGATTCCATCTGCAGGTTGCTTTTTCTGGTCCACATGGGAGCACCTAGGATGAGGCGAAGGGCGTTGTTTTGTGCAGCTTCAAGTGATTCTTCCTGCTATGATGTTAGATGTGATAGGACAGGTGCTCTATATTCAATGATGGGTCGGATGCAATACTTGTAGTAGTGTTCCAGTACCAGGCGGCTGGCACCCGCATCAAGTGATTGCATATATCTCATCGGAGCTGTCTTCGTTTTTGTCATTTGCTTCAGCCTCTGGATTTGAAGAGAGGATGACAAGGTTTTCTGCACAGTTACTCCAAGATAGGTGAAGTCATCCACCCACTCAAGATCTTGCTGGTGTATGGAGATTGGCCTTGGGTTTGCCATTTTAATAGCCATGGCTTTTGTCTTCCTTACGTTTATCTTGAAGCCTAGGTGTGTGCAGCTTTTTTGTATGGTGTTGAGTGCTTTTTGGGCATTGGTGCGGCAGTTGGGTCCCTTGCTGACGATGGCGATGTCGTCAGCATATATGAAGATCTCAACGTTCCGTGGTCGTGGGAGGGAGGCTATGTTGTCCATGTGCACGTTGAACAGGTAGGGACTCAAGATGCCTCGTTGAGGGGTGCCGTATTCCAGGTCTTTGTAGCTAGACATGGAGCCCTGGAAACGGACTCTAGCCCGTCTGTTTTGGCAGTATGCTTGTACCCATGCCAGAAGGTTACCTGCGATTCCCTTCTCGACGAGAGAAGTCAGCATCGCTGAGGGGTTGACCAATTCGAAGGCTTTTTCTAAGTCCAGGAAGACGACGATTGCCTTTTTCCCGTTAACGAAGCTGAGGAAGTCCATTATGCACTCCGTGGTTCCCACCATACCCCGATAGGCGTACAACTGTGGATGGAGTGGCCCTACTTTCCATTTCAGCCTGTTGAGCACCATTTTCTCGACGGTCTTCTCTATACAGCTAAGTAGGGAGATGGGTCTACAGCTGTTGGCCTCCTTGGATTTGGGGATAGGAACTATATCCTGGGTATTCCAGTTTCTAGGTCTCGCGTGTTGCGCTAGGGTGCGATTTGCCAAGAGTAGAATGGCCTTCCATCCGGCGTCGCCAGCGTTCTTAATCATCGAGTAGGTTATCTCGTCTGCCCCAGGTGAGGTGTCTTTTCCCAGGTGTCTTGCCGCTCGGAGCTCTTGTAAAGTGAAAGGTTCGTCCATGTCTGCAGGTGTGTGTATTGCCGTGGAGATTAGTTCTTGTCGCTGTTGTTCCAGTTCTTCTTGCTTCGTCCTGGTTGCGCACGGAAGTTGCGTAGGAGATGTCCTTTGGGCAAAACCGATTGCTAGGCGGTCTGCTTCTTGTTCCGGATTCGGGTGGATGATCCTGCTGGTCCTGTTTTTTCCGTACGAATAATAAGTAGTGAAAGGTGCAGAGGTACAGACAATATAGTGTGGTCCAACTGTCCGTCTATGCTTACAATGGGTATAAAATGAAAATTATAATATAAGCTAAACAAATTTGTAAAAGGAAATTTTAAGTGAATAAATTGTCACCAAGTAGGATAACTTCATTTGTTAAGAAATTTCTAAGATGTATGTTATAACCACATAAGACATTTTATACCCATTGTAAGCATAGACGGACAGTTGGACCACACTATATTGTCTGTACCTCTGCACCTTTCACTACTTATTATTCGTACGGAAAAGTTATAATATTAATAAACTAATCAACCTTATAAAGAAAAATGTATAAATTGTAAACATGTAGGACATTTCCGCACCCACTGTATACGCGGACGGACAGTTAGTCCATGGGTACTACCTCTCCTCTCTCACAAAGATGTCTCCACGTTCCCTTTGTTTCCCACCTATATATTCTGCACCTTTGTATCTTTCACTATGTATTATTTGCACTGAAGATGTGAATACACGAAAGCGCTCTGCTTTAATAGCTTTTCTTTGTGGTCAACCTTGCATTTTCAAGAACACACGCTCCCGGTGTTTTTCCTGCATATATATATACATATATGTACATATATATATGTACATATATATATATATATATATATGTACATATATATATGTACATATATATATATATATATATACATATATATATATATATCACTATCAATTGTCACGTGCTAGCGGAGGTTCGAGTCCTTGGCTGTACCACGTATCAATTTCTACATGTATGCCTCCTCAAGTTTCTTAATGTTGATGGCTTAGAATTAAAGTGAATTGTGGTTAATAAATGTAAATCTGTTCATTGGGACCAATTCACTGTTGAACACACACACACACACACACACACACACACACACACACACACACACACACACACACACACACACACACACGCACATATATATATATATATATATATATATATATATATATATACACAGAGGGGGAAAGATAAAGAGTGAGAAAGATATATATATATATATATATATATAGAGAGAGAGAGAGAGAGAGAGAGAGAGAGAGAGAGTTTCTAATTATGCGTATTAAGCCGACGAAAGTGGTTTGCAACGAAAGATGCGCTCAGTTACATGTCTGGCTCCACGTACATCGGCCGAATTTAAATTTGTAAAACTTTGTCTCTCGTAGCGTCTTTACGCAGTCAGCCTTCAGGCCTTTGATCTCCGACTTACTTCGACCTGACGACGTGGATTAATGAGCGATTTTTAAGTCCGTCTATGGATGTCTGTTATAGATCTGTGTTTGTGTGAGCGTGCGTATGTTTCTTTTTGTATTTACGTTTCCATTAGTGCGATGGGTGAGTGATTGTGTATCTGTGTATTCACCTTCACCTTGGTCTTTGGATCACGTGCTGAACTCGTGATCGACAGCTATTTCCCTCCCGGAAGAGAGCTCAGAGCTCGTATGACCGATCTATGGGTAATGCTGTGACCTTACACCCACACACACACCCAACTCCCCGCCCACGAGAGTTGGAGTAACGACTTGAAGCGCAGCGATACTGAAATTATTTCAGCCCTGGGTAGGATTCGAACCCGGGCCGCCGTAGTGACAGTCGGGGACTCTACCAACCGCGCCACCGAGTCGTGTGTGTGTGTGTGTGTGTGTGTGTGTGTGTGTGTGTGTGTGTGTGTGTGTGTGTGTGTGTGTGTGTGTGTGTGTGTGTGTGTGTGTTCACCTTGGTCTTTGGATCACGTGTTGGACTCGTGATCGACAGCTATTTCCCTCCCAGAAGAGAGCTCAGAGCTCGTATGACCGATCTATGGGTAATGCTATGACCTTTCACACACACACACACCCAATTCCCCGCCCACGAGAGTCAGAGTAACGACCCGAAGCACAGCGATACCGAAATAATTTCGGCCCTGGGCAGGATTCGAACTGGGTACTGCGAGCACTATCGTACTTCCCAGTCCAGCGCTCTACCAACTGTGTCACCGAGTCGTGTGTGTGTGTGTGTGTGTGTGTGTGTGTGTGTGTGTGTGTATGTGTGTGTGTGTTTGTGTGTTTACCTATTTATTCATATATCTGTCTATTTATCTATTCACTTATTTATTTACTTATATTCTATTTATTTAGTTACCTATTTACCTATTTATTTGTTTATTAACCAATTTCGTTTATCTACATATTCATTAATCTATATATTGATTTATTTACAGATTTATAGAACTATTTATTTATTTATTTATCCATTTATCTATTTATTTATCTATTTATCTATTTATTTAGCTACTTATCTATTAATTTATTTTCTATTTATTCAGTTATTCATTCATCTATTATATCTATTCATCTGTCATGTGCTGATTCACTTTTTACTTACCTATTTATTCACTCAATTATCTATTTGTTTATCTTTTCACTTATATATTCATTTATCAATTAATTAGTTTATTTATTTAATTAACTAAGTTGTATATTAATCTAATCATATATCTACTTATCTATCTATTTGTTAATCTATTCATTTATTTTCTTTTTATTAATTCATGTATTTGTATATCTATATATCTATTCATTAATTCATCTGTTAACTTCATTGTATAATCATTTGGTTATTTGTCTATTTATTTGTCGATTTATTTGTTCAACTATTTACTTATTTTTCTTAATTATTTTATATATATTTGTATATTCATCCGTAAATTCACTTATTCAACTATCTATTCATTTATTTGTTAATCGATTTTCACATAATCCTATCCGTTTGATAAATAAAGCGACTGAACAAAATTACGCTATGCAGACAAATAGACAAAGTAATGAGCAAGCATAACTTAACTTTGTTGCTACGTTTTTCTTGACTTGTCTGTTATGGCTGCAGCCATGCGGTTTTATTCAGTCGATTCAAGCCCCATCCCAACAAAAAGAATTAAAGACTGCCCTAAGTCTAATTCAATAATATTTTATGCGGACTCTGCTTTAATTAAGAATACTAAGCTTTTTCTGGCAACCATTCCCGGACCGAAAGGGTTGAAAATTGAATTGAACCTATTCAAATTACAACTATTGCGAGCCAATTTCTAATCATCTTTTCGCTGCAATTGACGATTTTAGTTGTTTAATCTATCTACCGTCATTTGATTTCATTCATGCGAGGAGAACCCCACAGGAAGAGAGATAAGGAGTTGTGGTCGCACACATTAACTGATATCACATAAAGTTGGCTAAGACTTTTCTCTTTACTAGATAGAATCGCAAGACGCACCCAGTCATTTTAGGAACTTGTTGCGAAGCTTGGATAAGTATGCGTGAGGAACACACACACGCACGCACACACCACGAAAAAAATCGTAATCATGGAACAAATATACGTTTTCAAATTAATTTTGTCATGTAGGATTCTTTAGAAAAAAAAAATCGTTCGGGAACAGATTCATTGTCCGTGCTCTTTTTACATTCTTCATTCGTCTTTTGTCTGTATTCTTCGTTCGCATTTTCTATCCACATCCTTTGTTTATCTTTCCTTCCCGCATCCTTCGTCTTTTCTCTCCACATTTTTCGCTCGGCTTTCCTCTCTTTAATCTTCGTTCGCCTTTCCACTCCCACACTCTTCGTTCAATTTTTCTGTCCATTTTCTTCTCTCGCCTTTTATCAGCAGTTTTGTTCGTCTTGTCTATCTACGTTTCTTTGATTTTTCTCTTCACATTCCTTGTTCGTCGTTTCCCTTTACATTTTCGCTCGCCTTGTGGGTCCCCATTCTCTCAAACCGAATGAAACTGTTTCATGTTGCCTAGCATGAAACCTGAAATTCCCTTCCCCATAGCGAGAGTTAACCAAGTCGTGGTTCTCTTTGCTGCAATAACATACATGTTTATGTCAGGCCTTCATTAGATTTGTGGGAGCGTATTTGTTACCCCCCTGTAGCCTTTATTGCCACTGCAATCGCCCTTGTGGTCCCCACTTATGGATGTAGCAACTCACTTCCTTTACTTGTAGTCTTTTGTCCAGGAGAATGAAAATGGAGTAATCTTCTGTATCTCTCTTCCGTTAATTCTTATACAACGTACTCCCGATGTCTTTTTAAAGGAATCCCCAGAGAGCACATATGCAAGATCCTACGTGAGCTTTGCAGTGACGTAGTGATCTCTTTAATCCAATGATCTTTAACTTTATATTTAAGATCTTCCCCAAAGAGCGTGATCTTACAAACGTAAACCAATTAAATGTTCTCATAAATTCATGCATTGCTATTAATCGTAGCCACTTGCAAGACGATTTCATTGAGTTTTGAAGAACACTTCAACGCTGTCCTGGCTTGATCGAGGCTGTATAACAACCTTCCCTCATCTCAGAAAAATCGTCGTGGTGAATAATTATCTACCTATATACCAAAGACTTCTTCCCCCTAATAAGGGAGGTAGTTAGTCAAGGCTACACCCATCCATCCCACTCTCACCCGTCACCCATCTGCTTCCATTCCATCTTGGCTCATCGTGGATGAAGGCTCATCCCTATTTCCCGCCCACTACACGGATCATAAGCAATAAAGCAAGGCACAGCACATTCGCAGCTGGGCCAGCCAGTTCATCTATACGGCGACTCGCCTTCTTCCTGCCCTCGTGCGAAAACAGAGGATACGAGGAGAAATTCCTTAGGGTCACGTCAATTTATATTCCATTCAAAACCATTCTCCATTTATACCTATCCTTTGCCTTCTCTCTTCCCTGCTCAACAGGCATTACACGATATTCCACTATTACCTAAGATCCCCTTCACCCTATCCATCCCCCTCACTCTCGGTCTTGCCCTAAAATTTAATTAATCCACCTCTGCCTTCCATACTCTTTTTGCGAGTCCTTCCTCACTCATGCTTTTCACATGCCCAAACCATCCCATTATTTTTTTATCATCCTTGTCTCCCAACTCCCTTTCCACCCCGACTCGCCTCCTCATTTTCACACTATTCATTCTCGTAGCCTCCACCAGACTTCTCAAGCAATCTCAAACTAATTTTCCTTACATCCATTTAATTTTCTTAGCGCCTCTCACAGCCATAGTCAACCAATGCCTAACCTTCTCTATACTCAACAACTCTCTGAAATACTCTACCCGTATTACATTTACCGTTTTCACTTCCATTAATATCTGTTCATCTGCACCTTTTACTTTTTTCTCTCACTCCTATCACTCTCTTTAACTCGAAGAAAATTTTGAAATATAACTAAGTGCTAATATTTTTAGCGGTTTAGTCTAGAAAGATTCATTGGGAGGTGAGTGTGGAGTCTACTTCAATTGTTACTGTTTGGTTGTGTAGGAGAATTGGCATCATCAGTGAATACCTGGATAAAAAAAAATCAAATGGGTAGGAAAATGAATTATAAAAAACTTTTGAAGTAACTTGCACACTAGTAATAACATTAATTTGCAAAACTACCATCAACAGTACAAACACCACAGGCATCATCATCACCATCTCTACCACCACTTCTGCCATCACCACCACCACCGGCACCGCACCAACGCTACCGCCAGCGCCAGCTCCACCGCTATCGCCACCACCGCCACAACCACCACAATCACCGCATTCGTCCCCACAAAAATTACATCCAGCACCACCGCAATGCATCTGTGTGCATTGTATGTGCGTATTTTTTCTTTGTAAAATATCTATATGAATGTATGCAAATGTGTATTGATTACTGCCAGTCTAGTGGTTGCCACATGTACCCTTTCTCACGCTGTGAAACACCATATCGATGTCGATACACAAAAGTCTCACCGTTGTAAGCTGTCGAAATCTGCTTAGGACTTAGGCGTGGGATAATTAAATGTTCATGTTAGCGGTTAAGAAACCCATTGCCGCAGTCCATCCTCTGAGATTTCGACTTGTGAAACAGCTGTGTAGACCTCTCCGTCTGAGCCTTTATTCTACATCTACAACAGAAACACTACTTTTAACTATCCTGTTTCTATCTTCTCCATGTATCGAATTACGTTAGAGGTAGATGCAGCGGCATTTTACGTACCCAAGGCAAGATTATACTACCCACACCTATCGAAATTCTACTCTAACCACATTTCCATCTAGAATCCACGTTGGCAACCTCTTCAACGTATCAAGACTCCATTTATCATCACTAGACACTTAGACGAGGTTAATATATGTTGATGACATGATTGTAGTTGTACCTAAAAATGCTAATATCAACAACAAATTAAGAAGATTAAACAGTATTAATGAAAACATACAATTTACAGCAGAAATAGAGAACAACGGAAAATTACCCATTTTAGACACTATTATACACAGAACAAACAAAACTGTAAAGTTTTCAGTATACTGCAGACCCACCAATAAGGAAGACTACATACATTTTTATTTGGAACACTAATAGAACCAAAACAGGTATAGTAATAGGCTTCATCCTCAGAGCATTTCGCATATGAAGTGAAGAGTTTCTGGAAGATGAACTAAATCATATCACAGAAACCTTCAACAAACTAAAATATCCAAAAGGTCTCCTATGTAAATTGAGAAAAAACAAAAGAAATAAGTAAGAGAAGCAAAGATAATAATAAATGCAACAAAGAAGCCCGATATATCACAGTTCCAAACTCCAATATTAATTCACACCTAGACAAATTCCTCTTAAAAGCAGGCATTATGATAGCTAGAACATCAGGTAGCAAAGTAGGACATTTGGTCACACGTAGTAATAATAACCCAACTAACGAAAACAGTATTGTATATAATATACCATGTAAAAGCTGTCCATCATCATATTTTGGAGAAACAGGTCGTGGACTCGATAATAGGTTATACGAACACAACCCACAGATTTTCTAATTCTATTGTAAGGCATATAGATAAGTATGACCACCTTCCAGACTGGGACAATACAAATATAATAAGTAAAGGTTCAACAAAAAGATTGAGAAAGACAATAGGAGCAGCTTATATTAACACCAATAATAATATTAACCACAGAGAAGGTTTTATAAGCTTAGCAAAAGCCACAAGTTTATTAATAGTTAAAGAAAATTTATACACAAAGGTTATGAGTGTGGCAACAAACTCTCCTAGGTGTCCCAAGAGATGACCCTGCCTGTGTATAAAATGTCCATGTTGTACTTCATTGTTAGCTTTGTCTTCAAGACCCTGTGGGTCGAAACATTAAAGCATTAGAATTCTCCCATTATTCCTCGTCAACTTCCTCCATCTTCAGTTGCACACACACACACATACACACTCGGTGGCGCGGTTGTTAGTCCCAGACTGTCAGTGCGGCGGTGCCGGCAGTACCTGGTTCGAATCCTGCCCAGGGCTGAAATAATTTCAGTATTGCTGCGCTTCAAGTCGTTACTCCAACTCTCGTGGGCAGGGAGTTGGGTGTGTGTGCGTGAAAGGTCATAGCATTACCCATAGATCGGGCATACGAGCTCTTAGCTCTCTTCCGGGAGGGAAATAGCTGTCGATCACGAGTCCAACACGTGATCCAAAGACCAAGGTGAATCACACACACACACAAACACACACACACACACATACATATATATATATATATATATATATATATATATATATATATATATAATTGAATGCAGTTTGATCAAATCTAGTACGGGAATAAATGTTAATCTCCATCAAGGTTTGTATTTGCCAAGAAAGTTTCAAAATTATTTAAATTGTGATATACCACTTATGAGCAATTGTCCCATACTTGTTGGTTACCACTGCACTTCGCGTGGAGATGGGCAATCGTTGTGGTCCAAAGGACTTGTTTAGCGGAGTTGTCGTAAACGACAAATGAAGAATAATGTCTACGTAGATTCAGATAGGCCATAGGGCGTCTATTTCTTTTCTTGTCGTCTCTGTTCTTTTCTCATTCTAGATTTCCCTGTTTCTATGTGTTTCTGTAAGGTTGTTCTCTGTTTCGCTTTATACAATCCGGGAATGAGGGCTTACATTTCTCAGTATGCCAAAATGTATGTAATTTGGTAGTTTAAACACACTCAACCAATGGGAAAACACAATGAGCTCCCCTTCCAAATTATGTTACGTTTCTAGGCTTGGCGACATTTGACAGTACGTATAAGCACGCCCCCAACAGACGGATATTGCGCAATGCTTAACATTATAAGAAATACATATTGATATATATATATACATAAAATATATATATATATATATATATATATATATATATATATATATATATGTATATGTTTTTTCAACCACAAATCACTTTTAATTCCATGCCATCGCAGTCGAGACAGAATCGCTCGATGGAGGCATCCGTTGGAAATTGAAACGTGGACGAGCCCAGTATTCGAACCCAGCTAACCCGTAACAAAGTTACAGTGACGTAAACCGTAACTTTGTTACGGGTTAGCTGGGTTCCAATCCTCGGCTCGTCCACGTTTCAATTTCCAACGGATGCCTTCATCGAGCGATTCTTAGTCTCGACTACGATGGCATGGAATTAAAAGTGATTTGTGGTTGAAAAAAGATATTAGTTGATCACTGGGAACCATTCAGTGCATATGTATATATATATATATATATATATATATATATATATATATATATATATATATACATATACATCAAATTCACGCAAGGCGTGCCTACAAAAAATACAAACTAGAGACTCTATTCACACAAGAGTGCAACACAGGAGAACCACAGGATTCTATTCACGCTAAGGACGTCACACACAAACACACACACACACACACACGCACACACATACACACGCACACACACACGCACACACACACACACATGTACGCGCACACACACACACACTCACATATACATAAACACACACACACACACACACAAACACACACACACACATGTACGCGCACACACACACACACATATACATAATCACACACACGCATACACACAAACACACACACACACACACACACACACACACACACACACACACACACACACACACACACAAGCGTCCGCTACTATTACGATTTATCATAACCGGTGCTCATGGTCGCTAGTAGAGGGCAGAGCAGATGTCTTTTTCTATGATTATGTGTTATAAAGAAAGGAAAAAGGCAAGAAATGGATAGACGAAGAAAAAAAGAATGAAAGAAGCCCTGGTTCCTTGTCCTGTTTCGTTGATGTCAGTGGTTATAGAGGGAATGAACGGCTATAGTGAAAAAAGTGGAATTGTGTATTATACAAATGCGTGTACCAAAAATGGAGACAAGATTTTTTTTTTTTATGCCCATTTAAAGCAAATCTGAAGCACCTGAAGAAAAATTTAGCTACAGAAACACTGGTTAAGAGGATTCCCCTTGTAATTATCTTTAATTGTACTGTGTGTGGAATGTTATATTCTCTAATTTAGATTTGGTCTCCTATTTTTCTATTAAGGGATTTCCTCATTCGTATTCTAGGTAGCTGTCGGTTACCCGTCTTTCTTGTTTGTTGTTGTTGTTCTTTTTTCTTCTTCTTCTTTGGTGATTCTAATTTAGCGAGTTATTTCCTGGAATGTGAGTTTCCAGATTACAATCGTCTCAGCCACATGGGTCATCTCTCAATAGATTTTGTGGCCAAAACTTCGACACAGACTAATGATTCCATTAACTGCCGCGGTAGGTTCAGTTCCACCACATTTAAACGTTAATTGCAGCTATCATTTTCTTACGTTTGCTTAAGCGTTTTGTGTGTCGCACATCAGCTGATGATACGAATGTGTGAACTGTTTACTTCCTCGAGTTTTTAAAGGAACTGTTTTCCTTTTCTTTAGTGGAGCAAACCCCTCATACCGTGTCCACCTCCAGACCATTTCAGTGGGTATCGAAGTAAAAGATGGTGCTTTTACGATTATGATGAACCTCTTCTGTAAATGATGATGCTTTTACAATTAATTTATCTGCCACCAGGCTTTTATTTACCTTTTTTTTTTTATTTTTTTTTTTTTTTTTTTTTTTCTCTCGTAAGTACTTGTTAGTTGAACGGACGCCTGATTTCGCTACCTGTCAACGTCGACAATTTCTATAACAATCATCTCCGGGATGGGGGTGGGAGGTTCCCTTCACGTGTATGCTTTGTTTTATAAGTTATACGGATTTTATATAGTAAAGGGAAGCCCCACACCATGATATGATATATATGTATAGAAGTAAAATAAAATACGGTTAACTGAGGTGAACTCAACCTGTTCACTGAAAAAAACATGTAAATCAATAGAATTGCCTTATAGTCACCGAAATGTATATTTGCCTTCTAAACCTTACCAAAGACATCGAATTTCAGATTTTCCGGTCGCCATTTCAGGACAAAGTACGATTTATTCTTCTGTCAAGGAGAACAGATATATATATATAACCTGAGTTTCTCGTAATTGCTTTGGAAGTTTATGGAACGAGACCGAATCGGGATGATAATGACAAAAAGAAGAAAAATACTATTCTCAGACTATGAAAGTTGCAATAAACCATCATGAGGAGAGTAAAGTCTCCGTCCATTAACACAGTATCCCCCGCACACACACACACACACACACACACATACATACACACACACACACACACACACACACACGATGAGCGCGTGGCGGCGTAGGGAGGATTCTACTTTTGATCCATATGTATGTGTATATATATATATATATATATATATATATATATATATATGTATATATATGTATATATATATATATATATATATATATATATATATATATATATATATATGTTTTTCCTTATACATATTTATACTCGTCTTGGTCACACTTCCCTTCACTCCAACTGAAGATGCAGAACGATCTGCGAAACGTCTTGGGTTTATTATACTGTGTTTTGTTTATTTTAATATATTTTGTATATAACATAGACTTCTGTGTTAATATAAATTACCAATGTCAATTGGAAATTTGCTTCTTCCCCTCTCATTCCCCCAGAAATCTACTTTCCGAAAGCTAGAAAGCTTAAGAAAGAAATTAATTTCTAATGAATTTGCTGTCGTTTTCAACAGAATATGCTTAAAAGAGAATCTCCTGCCACGCTTCACGAATATATATATATATATATATATATATATATATATATATATATATATATATATATAGCACGTGACAAGTGCTGTAGTGACTTAACCGACTGCTTCACCAAGAGAGATATAAGTTGAGTGGAACTTTTCTTATATATTTGTTTGCTCAAGTTACATACACATACACGAAATTCTGCGTTCAACCCATCTCCATTATGATAGTACAATTGGTAAGCATACGAACGCGGGGAAGTATTTGTATAACATTGAATGGGTCCCAGTGAATAGAGATACATTTTTATCAATCACAATGCACTTTAATTCTAAGCCATCAACATCGGGAGACCCATGGAGGCCAACATGTAGAAATTAAGATGTGGTACGGCCAAGGACTCGAACCCGGCTAGCACGTGACAAGTGCTGTAGTGACTTAACCGAGTGTTCCATCAAGAGAGATGCATTGTGGTTGATAAAAATGTATCTCTATTCACTGGGACCCATTCAGTGCTGTACACACACACACACACACACACACATATTTTATATATATATATATATATATATATATATATATATATATATATATATATATATATATATATATATAAATATACATATATATATATTTACACTCAGATATATATTTTCTTTTTCACAGTAGATCTCATTTCAGGGGGGTGCGCAAATACAAGCCTTTCATAGTCTCCCATATTTGATTGAAGTTTCGACTTCAGGGAATCATCGTCAGAATGGTATACAAGAATTAAGTCACAGTCTTACACAGCTACATAATACACAATTGACAGTTTTGTACAGACAATATGGATTTGAATATTAGCCGCTTGATAACGCTGAAAGGAACGTGTCACCCTGCGTGGGCGGACACTTTGTTCAGGAGAGGGGAATGGGAAAAGGAGAGGGGGGAGTCATTCCCCTCCCCCTCCTGAGCAAAATTTATATAAAAGGGGGTCTTCCTCGTACACTGGCCTAGGTAACTCCGATAACCGTTACATTCCAGATTGAACGTGGGATAACCCGAAAAATAACTCCAAAGGGACCCCATATCACATAATTAACACATCAACGCTAGAATCAAAAATAGCATGGCAAATGAAATCTTACACTAAAACATGTAAACCTGCCTAACAATAATGCGAAGTTCCAGAACGATTTAGCTACCGTCGCCCGTAATGCGAAAGATCAAAGCTAAAACATTGTAACACACAAATATACAATAAAACGAACCCAAAGAAAGAAAATAAGAAAAATATAAGATAGATGAGTGACCTACCAAGATAGACAAAAAATCCACATGCCATGATTCACCACAGTACAGCCAATAACCTAAAATTGGTAAGCACCACATCACCGTGATACAAAAATGCAAAATAACCACATGAGAAGGGAAACTTGTAGACAGTAAGTACTTTCGTATATTACAACTTCAGACTATATATATATGTATTAGAAAACTGTAAACACAGGACTCAATTGAAGGGTTCATTTGCCGATATTTCGATTCCCGTCCGGGAATCGTCTTCAGGGTGTATAATGGTTAAGATTGTGAACTCCTTATAAATCGTCGAAGTGGTAAACCTAGGAAAGATTCACCCATCAATCACATGTACAAAACATACCTCATTACAATAATAAATACATTACAATAGAAATGAAATATTGGTACCAAAAATAAAATAAAATGCATATAAAAAGTTACATGGCTGTGAACATAAAACAAGCGTAACAAAAGTAACAATACGTGACACTACCGTAAAAACATCAGACCATAGGACAGAGATGCAAATGGAGGTGGACCAAATGTCCGTAATGAAGTGTCAAGAACAAACTACTAAATTACAACCAAACAAAATACAATACAAAAATACAAATAGGCAGAGACGCAAATGGAAGTGGACCAAATGTCCGCAAAAAAGTTTCAAGAATAAACGACTAACCTACAAACAGACAGAAAAAAAATTAAAAAGTTAAATGGCAGTGAACATAAAACAAGTGTGACAAAAAACAACCTCAAAACGTAACCCAAATGTAAAAAACAGAATATAATCCAAAGACGCAAATGAAAGTAGACCAAATGTCCGGAAAGGAGGAAGGGGGAACAGGACTCAATAACAAACGACTACATTACAATCAGACAAATAAAAGAACAAATAAGATAAAAAGAAAGATAGAACTTAAGAGAAAAAGGAAGTAAACTAAAACTGAAAAGGAGGACAAAAGTCACGGGAAGAGGAGTTGAAAAGGTGCACTGGGAGACCGCCGATGTTGAATGGTTCTGACAGAGAGGTTTTTCAGTAGTTCCGGATGCTTTTTCCTTAGTCCAATGGCTGTAATGGATGGGTCTGATTGTACTTCTCGCCATAAGACCTTATCAGTGCGTGTAGAAATCTTCCTTGGTGCCCCAGAGCCCGGTTTTCTTGGTGGAACAGTACCGGGAGGGAGGGCAGCGGCGGCTTTCTTCAGGTGTAGATGGCCATCCTTGGCACCTTCAGATTCCCTGCTCTAACAGAGCAAAGTCCATACTCTTCTCTTCCATAGTAAGGTTGGTAAGCCCCATCTTGAGCAGTGGAAGACGACTTAAAGACGCGCCAAATTTAACTGGAGAGGTATAAAAAGGGGCGCTGAGGAGGAGCGTACAGGACCACCTCCCTCACCGAGCTCAGACGGCTCACTGAAAAAGGGCAGGGGCGGACTCTGCTTTCTCACCACAAATGTGACAATGAAACCAAGTAATTATATTCAGTTTTGGGGGATCACATGCTCACTTTCTGGGATATTCATGAGTGTGACCACTTCATGCGTGATGGTCCTCCCTCTCACAGGTCCAAGGCAGTGAAAAAGTTCCTTTCTGACCATAACATTATTGTTTAGGAGTTGCCAGGTAATTATCATGACCTAAGCCCCATTGAAAATGCCTGCAACCAGATGAAAAACAAGCTGGAAAAGTTGAGACAAACAAGCATCCCTGTCCAGAAGGAGGAGCTGAAGAAGATGTGGGCGACAATGGACGCCACCTACTTTACCGAACTTGCCAATTCGACGCCCAGAAGGATCCAGATGGTTATCAAGAATGAGAGTAACATGTCAAATTATTAAGTGTGGCACCAAAGTGGAAATAAAAGGCCAGTAAGTACTACTTTTTATTTCTATTGTCCTAAAATCATAAATGTCAGCATTTTTTTTGCGGCCACTTTATGTATATATATATATATATATATATATATATATATATATATATATATATATATATATATATATATATATGCAAATAAATCACAAAAACACGTGATTCACAAAATGTGTAATAAAACCACTTGGAAAATAAAATGAAAGGTGACCGAACGTTTTCGTCTACTTAAGACATATTCACATTTGAAAATGTCTTAGACGAAAACGTTCGGTCACCTTTAATTTTATTTTACAAGTGGCTTTATTTTACACACACACACACACACACACACACATATATATATATATATATATATATATATATATATATACATATATGTGTGTGTGTGTGTGTGTGTGTGTGTGTGTGTGTGTGTGTGTGTGTGTGTGTGTGTGTGTGTGTGTGTGTGTGTGTGTGTGTGTATACATATATATATTTATATGTATTATATATATATACATATATATATATAATACATATATGTATGTGTATATATATATGTGTGTGTGTATGTGTGTGTGTGTGTGTGTGTGTGTGTGTGTGTGTGTGTGTGTGTGTGTGTGTGTGTGTGTGTGTGTGTGTGTGTGTGTGTGTGTGTGTGTGTGTGTGTGTGTATTCACTTGGTCTTTGGATCACGTGTTGGACTCGTGATCGACAGCTATTTCCCTCCTGGAAGAGAGCTCAGAGCTCGTAGGTCCGATCTATGGGTAATGCTATGACCTTGCACACACACACACACCCCCAACTCCCCGCCCACGAGAGTCAGAGTAACGACCCGAAGCGCAGCTGTACCGAAATAATTTCGGCCCTGGGCAGGATTCGAACCAAGCACTACGCGCACCACCATGCTCGTAGTTCATCGCTCTACCAACTGCGCCACCGAGTCGTGTGTGTGTGTGTGTGTGTGTGTGTGTGTGTGTGTGTGTGTGTGTGTGTGTGTGTGTGTGTGTGTGTGTGTGTGTGTGTGTGTGTGTGTTTTGGTCTTAGTCTTGGATCACGTGTTGGACTCGTGATCGACAGCTATTTCCCTCCCGGAAGAGAGCTCGTAGGTCCGATCTATGAGTAATGCTATGACCTTTCACACACACACACACCCAACTCCCCGACCACGAGAGTCAGAGTAACGACCCGAAGCGCAGCTGTACCGAAATTAATTTCGGCCCTGGGCAGGATTCGAACCAAGCACTACGCGCACCACCATGCTAGTAGTTCATCGTTCTACCAACTGCGCCACCGAGTCGTGTGTGTGTGTGTGTGTGTGTGTGTGTGTGTGTGTGTGTGTGTGTGTGTGTGTGTGTGTGTGTGTGTGTGTGTGTGTGTGTGTGTGTGTGTGTGTGTGTGTGTGTGTGTGTGTGTGTGTGTGTGTGTGTGTGTGTGTGTGTGTGTGTGTGTGTGTGTGTGTGTAAAATAAAGCCACTTGGAAAATAAAATGAAAGGTAACCGAACGTTTTCGTCTATTTAAGACATTTTCACCTTTGAAAATGTCTTAGATGAACGAAAACGTTCGATCACCTTTCATTTTATTTTCCAAATGGCTTTATTTTACACACACACACACACACACACACACACACACACACACACACACACACACTCTCACACACACATATATATATATATATATATATATATATATATATATATATATATATATATATATATGTATATATATACACATATATATTGTGCAAACTTCACAATGAACGCGTGAATAAAGATTTTGCAGAAACCACGGGGAAATAAAAAACGGTATACTAAACGTTTTCGTCTATTAAGACATCTTCAGAGTATACAGGAAAATCAATAAAGGTAAAATGTATAGAGAAATAAGAAAAAAGGAAAAGTCATATCACCACTTATGCTTTCCGTGGGGTGCTGTTACAGAAATTGAAATACAAATAAATACACACATCTAATACATACAAAATTACACATATACATGCCAATATGAATAGAGTGAATAGATAAATAAATGGATTACAAGTTTTGTGGACAACAATTGGTGACACAACAATACACTCCGTGGTGAGCTGCTACACAAATAAGATACATATATTAATACACATCTATAAAAATATACATAAAATATACAAAATTAGATATTTACACGCATACGAGAATGAATACATAGATAGATTGGCAAGTATGTGGATAACATTTGGTCACACAAGAACTATGGTGGCGTGTCATGATCTTGTTGGATTATTCTAATAATAATAAAGTTATTTAGTTTATACAAACCTGTGCTCAAGTTAAGATCATAATTAAAATTATTCTTGACTTAATTAGATTTTATTATTATTATTTTTTTTTTTTTCAATGAAGAATTCCAAACAGCAATTTTCTTTGCATTGTCCCAATTAATGCTATGGTTAGTGTTCCTTATATTAACAAAATTCCACTGGACACCTGGCTTGTTCTGACACTGTATTTGTATTGGCTCATCCTTTTATCCAACAAGCCCACTGGCTGCGCCAGTCCCGGCTACGCCGGGGGTCTTGGCCTGCGGCGCCCCCTTTGTTATACCTCTAAACGGTTTAAAATGCACACTTTGTTCTACCTCTTGAATGTGTTTGAAATAAAAGAAGGTTTTATCATTTTAACTTTTATTTACATCAGAAACTTTAGTTTCGTCTATAATATGTTTACAGCTTTGAGGCAAAGGAGATGAGACATCCTCGACGTCGCTCTTTTCTATTCCATTGTTAACTTTCTTCTTTTTTCGAGGCGGAGACGATGCAATATCTTCGTCGTCGCTTTGCCGCTTGACCGTTTCCTTGATTTCCTCCATTTTCTTAGTCATCTCTTCTTTTAGACCCATAATTAATTCTTCCATTTTTTTGTGACAGGGTTTTCAGCTTCATTACTACTGTTACTTTCTTCTTCATTTGAAACGTTTTCTTCGAAGGCAAAATCAGGTAAGATCATCTTGACGGCGTCTTCTTCTGAAATGTTATAAGCGTCCTTTGGTATTGGAACTACACCTAATTCGGGTTCTTCTTCAGCTATGGGGATAAGTTCTTCTGTTTCTTCGCCTGTTACTGCAGAAGCAGGAGGTGACGCTTGAATGTTCACTACGCTATCCGAGAAAAGTTCTTTATATACACAGTTCGTGGCAGGTCTTAACCGGTATTCTTTATTTACTTTATGCCAGCCAGTATAGACGAACAAAAAATTCCACGACGTTACTCTTGAACAGGAGACATAGAATTGACCATGAGCGAAACACTGAACTGTATCCAAGAGTATTCCACACCGTTCGAACGTTTGCCCTTGTGACTTGTTTATTGTCATCGCGTAACTTAATTTGACTGGAAATTGTTTTCTTTTGAAGCTAACTGGAGTGTCTTGAGCTTCTAACGTTATTTTAGGGATCATAACCTGTTCACCGCGATAACTACCCCCTAAAATTTTACCAACTATAATATTCTTCTTCAGATTAGTAACTAAAAGCCTCGTTCCGTTGCCCAGTTTCGGAGGGCAAATGTTTCTAACAACCATCACTACACTTCCAATTTTCACTTGAAGTCGATGAGGAGGCAGAGAAGGACTTATCATGGCATTAAATACCGAAGTTTGAATATCGGTCCCTTCTTCCACTGCTCTATCAGTACTGTAATAAATTACTTCTTTTTCCTTTGATTTGTCATAGATCATGAGATTCACACTATCAACATCGTCTTTTGTAGGTGATATTATAGCTCGTTGTTCAAAATATGAAACGTTGAGATGGTTGTCTTCCAAGTCCCCGTAGATACTATTTATCAATTCTTCACGGGATTTTACTTGAACACCAAAACCTTCCTCAAGTTCCAAAGGCCCGTCATTTTGTGATCCGATTTCTAACAATTTTTTGTGCAAATTTAATGTTGTTTGTATCATTTTTCTTGAGGCGTACGTTCTCGGTTAATTCCAGTTTTGTTATATCGCCCCACATGTAACTCGATTTGATACAGTATTCGAGTTCATCGTTCTTACCGCCACCACGTATAACGGGTAAAATTTGTCGGAAATCTCCAGCACAAACAAAAACTTTTCCTCCCATAAACTTATAATTTTCAAGAATATCCCTCAACGTTATATCGAGTGCGGTCAACGTACTCTTGTTTGCCATTACGACTTCGTCCCACACAATTAAAGACGCCATCTCTAACAACTTTGCAAGTTCACTTCTCTTCTTGATTGCGCATGCATGCATACATATATACATACATACATACATACATACATACATACATACATACATACATACATACATACATACATACATGCATACATACAAACATACATGCATACATACATACATACATACATACATACATACATACATACATACATACATACATACATACATACATACATACATACATACATACATACATACATATATCTATGTTCTAAAAAAGAATTTGTTGTCGAAATGGTCGGACTGGCAGTTCCGCCGAAAAGAGGACATCGCCGGGTTTAGTTGTCATAGTAATATGGCTGCGTAACGTCTTCTAGGAATAAACGCTGGCCTCTGTTTGGCCAAGAGAGTGGTAACGTCAAGGAAACGGAGACGACTGATTGGCGAAGAGCGGTGACGTCTCGACAACGGAGACGACTGATTGGCTAAGAGCGAGACGTTCGTAAGCCCCCGGGGAAGCCTCTGGAAACACCAGGGGAGGCCTTTGGGAGACCCTGGATAGTCACTCGGGTACCTCTGAGAATCCCTGTAGGGATTCTCTGTGAAACCTTCAAGGAACTCCTGAGAAACCCATTAAAAAAACCCTGGAACATCAAGGGGAGCACTTGTGGAGCCCTTGAGGTGCACTCTGGAAACTCCTGGGGAGTCCCTGTGGAACCCCTTGGAATCTCTCAGGGGAGCCCCTGGTACTAATAAAAGAGTTCCTTTAGGGATTCTCTGTGAAACCTTCAAGGAACTCCTGAGAAACCCATTAAAAAACCCCTGGAACATCAAGGGGAGCACTTGTGGAGCCCTTGAGGTGCACTCTGGAAACTCCTGGGGAGTCCCTGTGGAACCCCTTGGAATCTCTCAGGGGAGCCCCTGGTACTAATAAAAGAGTTCCTGTAATCGGACCGGAAACCGGAAATCCCTCAAGGGGACACGTCCCCTCCGGCCCCGGTTGTGTGAGTCGTCCCTTGATATCACGTCGGGCCCTGCCAAAAAAAATCGAATAGACCTTTACTCTCGGACAGGGGTCAGCGTGTCCGCATTTTGCCGGGTTCTGACGGATTGGGAAAACCGATCGGGTCACAGATTTTTAGTTATACTGATTCTTTGCCAGTTTGACCAATATAGCAAGAATTACAGTGTTTACAGGGAATTCTGTAGACACATCCTGTATTAATACAAGGGGAAATTTTGATGAGGAATTCTTTAATTGTGCTGTTCTTGAATATAACTTGGATGTTGATCTTCCTTAGGACACAACGAAGTCTTACCAAGTTTTCATGAAATGAAAGAACTAAAAGGTTCTTCTTACAGAATTGATCTTTTTGGGTGATTTTATAATAAGATTTCCTGGCCTTATTCTGTGATCTACCTACAATGTATTTTGGATATTTCTGGTCCGATGCAATTTCAACTATCCTATTCCTTTCTTCATTTAAAAATTCCGGACGCAAACTTTATATTCTCTCAGAAACT
>NC_134799.1:61145140-61150140 GCF_046742065.1 Oratosquilla oratoria | reverse complement strand
TCCATCTCTATTTTTTTCTTTTTTCATTATTTTTATTCCTCTCAGTACTTTTCACGTTGCCGTTTATTTCCATATTCTAATTCTTATTAATATGCATGTTATTCTTTTCTTCCTCGTTCATTTTCTTTTTCTCACTTTCATCATTTCCTTCTCATCCATTTTGTTCTAGTGTTCTTCGTTTCCTTCTCGTTCATTTTCTTCTCATTTTCCCATTTTCTTTTCCGTTAGCTTTCTTTTCATTTCCATCTTTTTCTTCTTCCATACACTTCTCCTGCTTTTTTTTTCTCTCTTCTTCCACTTTGACCACCCCCTCCTTCTCTTCTCTGCCAAAACAATTAGCTCTCTTAGACTAATTTGGTGTCTGGCTTTAGTACTCGTTCGCATTATGCAGTCAAGTAGGCTTCGTTTTCTCCACTGCCACCACTTGTGATACAATCCCCATTCCTCCTCCTCCTCCTCTTCCTCCACTCCAAGATTACCACACACTTTAAGATTTTCATTTTCATTTCGGATTCTAGTCTCTTTCTCTCACTTTTTTTGTAATTTATTTTTTCAACTTTACTTCAATCTGACTTCTTCGTTTTCATGACGACGCAAGCTACAGATCTCTTTCTGGCTAGCGCTAGATAATTTCATTCAGCTTGTGGAATGTCGTCATCCCGAAGGGGCTTAGACGATATCGAGTTATTCATACCCTTTGTCTTTGATAATACTTTTACTTCACTTTTATCCTTGATACCGCCGGGCGATTTCATTTATCACTCTGGTGTTCACTTACACCTGCCTTGGTAACCAAAGAATTAAAATATTACCTTCAGAGGTTTTCTTGACCATCAAGTCCATCTTTGTCCACCGTATTACAATTCCAATCTCTTTCTCATCGTCTTTTTCCCAACACATTTCCCATCTTGCCACCTCATTGCTCCTCGACTCTCCATCTTTTCTTGCTCATCTCACGCTCTCTTATACTTCCAAATCCTACACTTGAGGTCACTAACGATTTAAAGTTTCTTCTTCCCTTTAACTTGTTTGTTTTTTCTTTCCGGCTTACCGCGTTGCAATATCATTAAAACCTCTTCCACGCTTCTTGTGCACATTTATCGTATGCACTCTCCAGTTGTCTTCCCTTTGGCTTTCTTCTCTCTTACTTCTTAACTTTTTTTTTTTTTTTGTTAACCTCTTCGCCATATTTCCCCATCTCCTCATCTCCTTTTCTCACCTCCAACAGCTTTTCCCTTTCTCTTCCAAATCTCTTCCAAAATTCATGCACACGTCTGTAGTCTGACCAATTTTCGTAGTTTTTTCTGTTTTAGTCACCCCTTAACACAAGCTTTGTACTTACCTAATTTTTATACATTGTGTATATTTTCATTTTAACATTTTCTTTCTTTTGTAAATGAATGATATTTTTCTACATACCATGGACAGGATATATGTGTAATCTAGGTAATAAAAAATATTGTATACAAACAGTAAAACTTAGGAATCTCGTCACCAATGTTTTATATATTATAACACGTCCCTCCCCACGCACTTCGTTTTTTATTACGATTACGTAAACGAAACGTTTGGACGACGAGAATCGGTGATTGGAACAACACCCCTCAACTACCTGCTCCCTATTCCCTACTCCATTTGAATATTATTAAGCAACGTTGCCCCGCCTTTACTACCGCTCCAGAGGCAAGGTAAATATAATATTGAAACACCACAACCCCCCTTCCTCTAGCATATTCTAATTTCCTGACTCTATCCTCCTCTCCGTCATTCCCCACCTCATCAAACTACCATCATACAAAACACACACACACTATAAGTGCAAAAGTCCGCCTTCGAGCGGTTAGTGAGGACCGACCAAGATACGAAGAATCCCTCATAAACTTCTGCAAGATTGAAATCCCTGTCATCAGACTCACTCAAACTCCAGAAGGCTACGTGGTTCACTGTCTCAGTGAAAAACACCTACAGTCTATTTTTAACCCCAACAAGACCTCGCCCCTCAAGGATATCAGACTACAACCAGTACTGACCTCCGAACTTCAAGCCCAACAATCAATCATCTGCCGCGAGATCCAACACTGGATCGGAGGACGCTCGAAGAAGGACATCGAGACGGAGCTAACTGGAAAACATTCCCTTATCAAAAATACAACAGTCACCAAGACCGGAGAACACAAGAGAATATATAAGATCACCTTCGCCACCACTGAGGAGGCGGACGCAGTTCTCTCCCAAGAGCTGCGATTCTTTCATCTTGTGGTGCCTCCCGCTAACCTGAAGCCTAAGTAATACGTAGCGGTGCAGCAATGTTACCGATGCTGTCCCTACTCACACCAAACAAAGGACTGCACCAAGAAGGCCTCCACCTACTCCAAGTGCGCCGAAGTAAGTGGGTCATGACCACAGGCACTGCAAAAATCTCATAATCAGATGTCTCAACCGTTCGGGAAACCATGTAGCTGTCTCGCGATCCTTCCCGGAATAGAAGAAGGCAGCCCAAGACCAACAAGAAAATGTTTCCTCAACCGCCACCAAGACCACCTCCTCTCACGACTCCATCACTAAAAACAACACCTCCAACACAATCTCATCCACCCCCACCCATCCTCAATTCACCTCCAGTGCCCAACTAGAGATGGTGGGCGTCTTTTTTCAAGCTCATCTACATAATATTTGCTATCCCGATCCCTTCACCAAAAAAAAATTAATGAAATATGAAAGCTAAACAGCCTCCCTACAGTTACCCTGGGTGATAAACCCGACTCCGCCCTACTAGGCATTCGCTTCTCTACCTCTTCCAACACCCCCTCCACCTTCACCATCACAACCCCCCCCCCTCCCGCTTCCAACACCACCACCATGACCCTTCCCTCTTCCTCCAACGCCAACACCATGACCCCTCCCCTCTCCTTCAACACCACCTCCGTGGCCCCTCCAACACCTCAACGTCACTCCCCCCTCCCCCTCCATTCCTCTCTCCTCCCCCGATGCCACCTCCACACCATCCCCCTCGACCACCCTCACCTCCCCGGGCCACCTCTTCCTCCGACCCTCCTTCAATCACCACCTAACAGACTCAACCTCTCCTACTAAGGGCAATGACCAGCAACACGACGCTCCCAAACTATCACCTACGCACATCAAGATCTTCACAACAATAGAAAACCCGTTTCCAACCAATGCCACCCATCAAGACGTACTCAAACAAATCGAAAAAGTCGTATGCAAAATCGAAAAATACAATGATCCAGACACACAACGACTACTCAATGACTGGAAACAAATGACCCCCCCCCAACACAATTCAAAGTAATCGGCAAAACACAATTTGACCAACTCTACCCTACACAAACACACTCTGACCAGCTCACACAAACCACCACACGACGACAAAGGAAAGGATGAAACAATAAATACACATAAAAAAAAAACACGAGCATGCACAGCACCCTCACCATTATCCAGCACAACGTCTTGGCCTGGCGGCAGAGACGCTTTGAGCTCATGAACACATACAAGCACATTAACGCAGACATCATCATTACGAATGCACATAAGTGTTCTACGGAACACCCGATCAGAATTCCCGGATACCACATATACACGACAGATACAGATGCAGAAACATACGCCGGCGTCAGTATTTCAATGCAAACACACATAAAACATACACTCATTGACAATTTTTTTCCGACACACTAGCTATCACCATCGACACAACACTGTCCTATTTGTAACTTGTCCGGTGAGCAATTGTCCGGTGAGCAACTGTCCGGTGAGCAATTGTCCGGTGATCAACAGTCCGTACCCGCTGGGTCCCACCACCATTGCCACTACATACGTTCCTCCCAGAAGAAACTTTTTTTTCCATACCCGGACTTTACAAGACTCGCTACACTCAACCATCCCACGTACTTTCTGGGCGATTTAAACGCAAAACATCAGAAACTGGGACAGTCAGCTTCCAATTCCCCAGCCAGAGTGTTGGCCTAGTTGACCAGTAATCTAGTCGTGAAGGTGTTGGGACCTGAATTTCCCACCTTCATTAGAGAACCTAATGAAGCCACCATACCAGACAATTCTTGGAGACACGTAGTACACAATCATTACATCAAACCTGGTACACAAAGAACACTATATACCCTTTTTTTTTACCATATCTACAAATCCCTTACAGATGCCCATCAAATGCACACAATAAAGCTCACTGGGACAGGTACACATATCACCTCCAGCAAATCCGACCACTTGACCTGGATGGAGCTGAGAAGGCGGACATCGACCTTCCATTACACACACACACACACACAACAAGCTATAATCAGGACAGCCAACCTTACCATCCCAAAAATAGCACATAAAGTACTCATCCACCCACCAATAAGCTACAGAATACACCGTCTCTTCATTCAAGCTAGACATATATATATGAATGCATGGTACAACATGGATGCTGTCCCACCACACGCGACGACTCAATCAAATTAGACAAATTTACGCGAACACTACACCACACAAAGAGCCCTGAGCTGCCAAAAACAAATTAACCGCATGGACCTCGCTACCGACCGGTGGCCTTCTAGCGGTCGGTTAGAAAAATCTCGGGCGAGAGCAAGACACGATACACACTATACATTACAGACACGAATAGCACAAAATACTACGACATCGAAGACAAATAACTGGCCTTCCATCAATACTGGCAGACAATCCTGACTGATTTCCCTGAGGAAAATCAGGATTTTGACCTCGACTTTGAAGACTTCGTAACAGGGACATAACCCAACACATCTCCACCTCCTCTCCCCTCTCCCACGCCCGCGAATCCTGTCTCCCCAAGGGAGGCTATGCAGTCAAGGTCACTGCCTCGGAGGTAAAGTGAGCAATCTCCTTAATGCGTGATAAAACTCCGCACAGAACCCGAATTTCAAAGGCTATGCTTGAGTAAAAGCAGCAACGATTGCAACACCACTGTAGGAGAGAGGCCAAACGCAGAGTAT
>NC_134799.1:61117640-61130140 GCF_046742065.1 Oratosquilla oratoria | reverse complement strand
ACAGGCGCAACTTTCATGATAGGAAGACGATCGGGCTAGATGCCTGATGTCACCAACTACAAACCAACCCATTATATTCTAATAAGAATGGCTATGTGTGCGTTGTTGACCACCCAACACAAACACACATATCCACTGATATCATGTAAATATTCAGTTAACACTGTAAAAACACGTAACGTTGTATAGTTAAGATTTAAGAATAACTGCTGGCATCCATGTATAAAAATGCCAGGTCAACATTTAATTCTATATTACACATTTCTATACATATTCATGTTTACATACAAATGTACATATGCGCATGCCGCCACTCTTTCTCTAGAGATGCTATAATCACCCCTCACCCTAGCACATAAGAACTTAGACTCCTGAACGGACTTTTCTCACTAAGACTCCTGAACCACTACTACCCCTTAATCAAAATCACGTTAGGGACAGAAGTCATAATATACTTACACATACCCCTGGACTCTAAGAAAAGTTTCCAAGGCTGTAACTTAACCCCTTTCCCTTATTTATACAATAATACGATAATCTCCCTTGATCTCCAACTCATCACCATATTCAAATCTCAAAAGGGGATAATGCCTATATACCTTCGTCAGAATTCCTCATACATAAATCCGCTATCCTGAAATATCACATTTTACCAATGTTACGACTAATATATGGACTAGGATATACTGCTTGTCTCTTCTTTCAGCTTTCTCTTGTCTCTCGCGTCCGGTCCGCCTTATGTAGTCGTCTACAACGTTTTCTGCACGACAATACGTACGGTAGTTTACGTTGGGACCCATCAACTGGCGAGTGCCGTCCTCCCGCCAGTGTTAAATACGTTTTGGGTTCCTGATGTCATTGTTGCCACGATTTGAAGTGTTTAGCAACAGTGGAGACACGCACAGACCTCATACAGAATAATCTATATATTACATATATTGCATATGACGAATGAAAGGAATGGTTATAAAATATCTAAACATACATTTTATTTGCGCAAGGTCATGACAACAGACTTTCTATTCCGCTTTCGCCATACAAGCAAGTCGTCATATATGTACCAAACCATATCCCCAGGTAACAATACAATGGATAAATGCCCCTTTAAGATAATAGCAGAGGAAGACGTGCATATCCATATTAAGGGCGTCGGTCCGCTTCAGACGCTCTATTTTTTCATAATTGAGCTAGAAAGTTTTTTGTTTGTTTTTTAACTGAAAATCATACTTATTATTGAAGTCATTCTGACCAAGTTTTACTTAAGTCTGTCAATAGATACCACACAGATAGGCCCAAGGGTCAGGTCTATCTACCGGTAAAGGGCTACCAATCTCTACCCTTTGAAACACTTTGAATGCCTTCATTTATTTGAATAATGAATTATCAAATAATGTATATGCATATTTCTGGAGTGTAAAACCCTCAAGGCAAATTTTGAAGTCAATTTTCTCGACTTTTTCAATTGAAATAATGTTATTCAAAGTGCTACTACTCTGATAAGTAATTTTTGGTTTATTTGCACGGTTCTTTTTTATTTGAAAATTGAAACTTTGTTCAACATTCTGAAAGTCGTTTATTATGATATCTTGATTACTGGACTTTTTAGAAAGATTTTATTATGAACAGTTACAAAATTCTGTGGAGGTAAATATATCAGTAGAACAAAAATTAACCTCTAAATATACACATGTTTAGTATGTTCATAATCATATCCATACCCAGTAATTTCTTAAGATAATGTCAATGCATAAGTCCAAAAAGTCAGGGACCATTCAGGGTGTGGTAATACTATCCCACTTGTGTACATTTTACCAATGGCTAATCATAGCTGGGATAGATTGAGTATAAACTCCGTGTATATGGATGTAAATCGAGCATACATATATAAGAAATTGTCCTCAACTTATATCCCTCTCGAAAGCGCAATTGGATAAGTTAGTGTACATTTGTTACGTATCTGCTAGGTTCGGGTCCTTAGCCCGACAGCGTATCAGTTTCCGAATATGCCTACATCGATCTCCTGTTAGTTTCAGTTGTGTTTGCACGGAATTGAAACGGAAAATATTAATGTGGTTGGTAAGATGAGAATATATGTACTGGGGACCATTCAGTGTGTGGAAATATATGTATGTATGTATGTATGTATGTATGTATGTATGTATGTATGTATGTATGTATGTATGTATGTATGTATGTATGTATGTATGTATGTATGTATGTATGTATGTATGTATGTATGTATGTATGTATGTATGTATGTATGCATGTATGTATGTATGTATGTTTGCATGTATGTATGTATGTAAGTATGTATGTAAGTATGTATGTATGTATGTAAGTATGTATGTATGTATGTATGTATGTATGTATGTATGTATGTATGTATGTATGTATGTATGTATGTATGTATGTATATATTTATATATGTATATATGTATATATGTATGTATGAATGTATGTATGTATATATGTATGTATGTATGTATGTATGTATGTATGTATGTATGTATGTATGTATGTATGTATGTATGTATGTATGTATGTATGTATGTATGTATGTATGTATGTATGTATGTATGTGGAAGGTGGAAGGGTAAGACACGGGTCTAGGGCCGAGTTTATTCCTGACTGGTTTTGCTTAGAGCTTCATCAATCCTCTGAAGAAGCTGTAAGCGAAATCAGTCAGGAATAAAATCGGCCCTAGACCCGTGTCCTACTCTTCTACGTTCCTCAAACCTGTCACGATGTCTCAACGTATGCATATATGTATGTATGTATGTATGTATGTATGTATGTATGTATGTATGTATGTATGTATGTATGTATGTATGTATGTATGTATGTATGTATTTATGCATGTGTGTGTATGTATGTATGTATGTATGTATTTATGTATATATATATACATATATATATATATATATATATATATATATATATATATATATATATACATGATGATATGGTTTAACGTCACAAACTCCCCCCTATCGGAAAGCTGGGACGGTGCCCCTTGCAGAGGGCTTTGTAGCGTGGAATTGAATGAACCACGCCCTTGGTTCAACTCCGCCGGTGGTAGGGTTCGAACCACCATTCCCTCGACCTTCGCCAAGCTATGATAGGAAAGTGTATACATTTTGATTACTACGAAATCAGAAAAAGCAATTAATATAAATGAAAAGAGATTCCCGCATTTAATTTAATCGAAAAGAAAAGTTAAATCACTTCACACACAAGGAATTTGAAAAATTTATATAAAGATACTTGACATGCTACAAGGAGCCAGGAGAAGAGATAATCAAAACAGAAATTATAAGATGTGCTACTTAGTAAGTCCCTTTATATATATATATATATATATATATATATATATATATGTATATATACATATATATATATACACACATATATATATATACATATATATATATGTACATATATATATATATATATATATATATATCTTGATAGTGCATTGGTTTAAGTCACTGTAACTTTGTTACGGGTTAGCTGGGTTCGAATCCTCGGCTCGTCCACGTTTCAATTTCCAACGAATGCCTCCATCGAGGAATTCTTCAGTCTCGACTGCGATGACATGGAATTAAAAGTGATTTGTGGTTGAAAAAATATATTAATTGATCACTGGAAACCATTCAGTATAAATGTATATATATGTATGTATGTATATATATATATATATATATATATATATATATATATATATGTATATATGTATATATATATATATATATATATATATATATATGAGTGGTAGGGTGTTGTTGCCATCTCGCTTTCGTCTTGCCTCGTGGATAATTAGGTCGCTTGCTACCCTCGCCAACTTGACAAAGCCGTCCCCTTGATTGCTACACAGGAGTGAAGTAATGTACACTGCCTCAATTGTCCTCCTTTCCTTTTTGTCAAGTCCATTAAGGAGCACCTCTGCTTTTTCCCAATCCGGCAGACGGCCAAAGTTGTCGATATGTACCACTAATGAGTTGGAGGTCAGGTGGGCTTTGACGTCATTTTTATGTTCCATTATCCGCTTGTGAATTCCTCTGCTAGTTTCGCCATAGTAACTAGAGGGGCACCTTTTACATGGAATTCTGTAAACAAAACAGTTATCTTCATCTTTGACTTTGTTTCTAACTTTATTTCTCACAAAGTCGCCTATTTCTATTCCCGTGCTATATGCCAGTTTCAGGCCTGCCTTGGTGAGATTGTGTTTTATGACATTTGAGCACTTGGAGTTGGGTACGGACAGATACCCACGGTTCTCATCACTAGCCTCTTTACTTTTGCCACCCCTATTTCTTATTTGTAACGCCTTTTCCTTGTTTCTATATAGAAAGCCTACTGGGTAACATAATTTTTTGAAAATATCAAAAATTTAATTAATTTTCGGACGGTTTTGTCAAGTTGGCGAGCGTAGCAAGCAGCCTAGTTCTCCATGAGGCCAGACGGAAGCGAAATGACAACAGTATTGACCGGGGAGTAACGGGGTGAGCTGTGCGAATATATAAGTTATCGTTGTCTTATTTGTGTACACTCTAAAGAAGTCCTAGTTGGACGAAATGTCAGCAATAAAACTTCAACGGATTCTTGGCGTTTAAACTCACCACCCTACCACTCATTCTATCTTCACACCTCAATATATATATGTATATATATATATATATATATATATATATATATGTATATATACATATATATATATATGTACATATATGCATATATATATGTATACATATATATATATATATTTATATATATATGTATATATATATATATGATGTGAGCGGAATTGGAAACACAGGAGTCTTAGTCTTGAGTTTATTCCTGACTAGTTTCGCAGGTATGCTTTTTCAAAGGAATATGTGTACAAACGGGCTGTGGGCATTATATATATGGGATACCTCACTACCTCTCCGAGTTACCATATTTGGTGACGAATGTGAACATCACATTGTGGCTAACGTAACAATGAAGAAATTTTTACAATTAAATATGATAACACTAATAACAAAGAAATTATTAATAGAGAATGTAACAATAGTAATGATAACAATGAAGATAAATATTTAAATAATAATATTAACAATAATAACAAAAATTATAATAGCAATACAGTAGAAGTAATAATAATAATAATGAAAATAATAACAATAAAATAAAAGTAATAATAATAATAATAAAAATAAATATAAAAATAATAAAAATTATTATTATAATACTAAAAATTGCTATTATCATTTTTGTTATTATTGTTAATATTATTATTTAAATATTTATCTTCATTGTTATCATTACTATTGTTACATTCTCTATTAATAATTTCTTTGTTATTAGTGTTATCATATTTAATTGTAAAAATTTCTTCATTGTTACGTTAGCCACAATGTGATGTTCACATTCGTCACCAACTATGGTAACTCGGAGAGGTAGTGAGGTCTCCCATATATATAATGCCCACAGCCCGTTTGTACACATATTCCTTTGAAAAAGCATACCTGCGAAACTAGTCAGGAATAAACTCAAGACTAAGACTCCTGTGTTTCCTATTCCGCTTACATCAACCTGTCAGAATGTCTCAATATATATATATCTATATATATCGGAAAAATTTCGAAACACTGGACTCAGAGTAACAGAATTTATTACCGACGTTTCGAACCCTGTCCGAGGTTCGTCCTCCGGGTGAAGACGAACCCCGGACAGGGTTCGAAACGTCGGTAATAAATTCTGTTACTCTGAGTCCAGTGTTTTGAAATTTTCCGATAACATGGCTCCTGGACTCCAGCTCTTTACGAACATATATATATATATATATATCCACACTTACTAACATTAGTGATTAAGTGGTATCCTAACTATAATTTGGTGAAACCTATATGAAACCTGTACATGAAACCTATATATGAGACCTATATATATGATAATTCGATTAACCCACTCTCCAAAACTTGAATAAGTTAAAACAGAGCCTTTTATCCACCGTCAGTCTCCCACGAGAAAATCATGCTCCGTTATATATATTTACTTGACGCCAACCTTCTTCTAATAGGACATCTACCAGGTGACGGTAGTCAACTCCGGAAGACGTGGAGTGTTATGTAACCATGCAAGGAATATACAGGGGATGCACCACGTCTAGCACACACACACACACAAGATAGTCACACTATCACGTGCACATGCACCGGGGAAAAAACTAGTTAGAACCTGTCGTCTTGACTAACAATTCGTTATAATTTACGACCTTGGTTTTTTGTTCTAGGATCCACCAGACGACGATTCTATTCAGCCGAGGAAAACATCCCTCCAACAGGCAAAGGTTATGAGTTCAGCTGATTATAATTTCTTGGTTTTAGCCAGAGTAAAACCACTGTGGTTCGTCTTCGTAGGAAAAAGATGTTTATTGTGAGCATCTTTTCAGTACGAAATCCTGGCTATAGCTGAACTGAATTGTCTATCATCAGCCAAACTGTTGTTCCAGTACGTCATCCTAAGTGAGATGGTGGTGTAATCGGAAACGTGCTGTTCTCGCATTTGCCTAGTTGCGGGTTCGAACCCCGCACCTCTTTCCGTTTCCCAGCAGTGACTGTTACCTGTAGAAAAAGGCGACGGCTTCTCCAAGCGTAAATTCCTCACTGGCCCTTTCATCATTTCGAGACGGGTGACCCGTCTTTGGGACACTGAGTCCTTTGCGGCACACCGCAAGATTTTTTTCTTGTTGCTCAAGATTTTCAGCAACAATCTAATAAATGGAAGGAACAAGAATACCCTCCTCTCTCAAAACTCACGACCAGGCGAGTTAATACGCAGTTCTATTGAAACTGAGACATCTTAGTGAGTGTATTTCTCGTCGTAATGCACGTTTTTTTTTTTTTTGTGACTGTTGGAAAGATACAGGAAGGTCTTCGACGTGACAATTAAACATGCGGTGGCACCTTATTGGCTTCAGAATCATGCAACAGGTATCGCTAATGAACCAGTGTTTAGAAAACCACACATGCAATCGACATATGGTGATGGACAAGTCGACTGTGTAAAGTCGATGAGACGTCACTAGCCTCCAGCAACACCTCCGCCTTTTTTCATTCTTTAATTTTCCTCTCGCTGTATTTTTTCTTCCTCGTGAGCTTTTACGTTTCCCCGTCACTCTCTTTTTTCTTTTCCATGCTGTCTGGTCTTCCTTCTTATTTTTTTCACTACTTGTGATCTTATTTTTGCGATCTTTCTCCTCTCATTTTTGCATTTTTATCATCTTTGATTATTCGTTCTTCTCACTTCTCTTCTGTTCCCCTTCTTTCTTATGAACTCCTTAATTTATTGTCTCTATATTTTACCCTTTTCTCCCTCTCCTTTCCTTCCTTCACCATTTTTCTTTCCTACACACACACACACACACACACACACACACACACACACACACACACACACACACACACACACACACACACACACACACACACACACACACACACACACACACACACACACGACTCGGTGGCGCAGTTGGTAAAGTGCTGGACTGGGAAGTACGGTAGTGCTCGCAGTACCCAGTCCGAATCCTGCCCAGGGCCAAAATTATTTCGGTATCGCTGTGCTTCGGGTCGTTACTCTGACTCTCGTGGGCGGGGAGTTGGGTGTGTGTGTGTGTGTGAAAGGTCATAGCATTACCCATAGATCGGTCATACGAGCTCTGAGCTCTCTTCCGGGAGGGAAATAGCTGTCGATCACGAGTCCAACACGTGATCCAAAGACCAAGGTGAATACACACACACACACACACACACACACACACACACAAACACATCTCCAGACTGAGCCAAACTCGACTTTTTCAAGAAGAGTGGCAGGCAAGAGGAGGCATTCAAGCCACTATCGGTCATACAGACAAACAAACTGGCAGATGAATATACAAGGAAAATCAATGTGCACGCACATAGGCGGACAAAGACAGATACAAATAGAAATTGGTACACAGATACGTGGAAGACAGGAAGACAAACACACGGGCGAAGGGACAGAGGGACAGAAATACGGGCAGATACTGAAGAGGAACAGGCACCCAACTACACAGGCAGACAGAAATGCGGACAGATAGACCAGCAGACAGACGAGCATACACAAGCAAATCAATAGAAAAACGAACCAATTGACAGAAACAGACAGGCAGACAAGAAAACAGACAAATTTGATAAAAAAAAAAGAATGACAGGTACACAGCCAAGGTGGAGGGAAGGCAGTTGTTGTTCAGTAACGTAGGCGTTGTTGTGTGGTAGCGAGGCTCCAGGGCAGTGGTTCCCAAACTAGGGGGCGCGCCCCCCTAGGAGGGCGTGAGGAGGATACACGGGGGGCGTGAAGCCATCTGCTCAAAATTATTTGTTTAATTAGAATAATAAAATCATTCAAAGAACAAATATCTGCCATTACATACATGCAAAGTATAAGTATAGCAGTCACTCCAATCGGTTTTCTATTAAGCTAGTTCTCCTTACACGTTAATACAAACAGAAATCTGTTTTCCTGAGCAATGCTAAGAAATAAATGAAAGAAACATTTCACATGAACAAAAGAGGGAGTGGGGGCCTGCGGGTCTACTGGAAGCAAAAAGGGTAATGGCGTCAGGTAAGATAGTTTGGGAACCACTACTCCAGGGTCACTGCTAACAATGTGAAGTTGTGTCGACATTTCACATTTATTTATTTGTGGTAAAAAATTACTTGTTTGTTCGTAAGCATCCTTGCAGAAGGTGAAGAACAATAGATGACGCCTCAAAGAATATCTGACAACTGAACTAGCAGAGGTTTCCCTCGGCCCGAATGAAATCGCCTGAATTTTCCTCTGCTTCCCTATATAAATATATATATATATATATATATATATATATATATATATGTATATATATATATATATATATATATTTGTGTGTGTGTGTGTGTGTGTGTGTGTGTGTGTGTGTGTGTGTGTGTGTGTGTGTGTGTGTGTGTGTGTGTGTGTGTGTGTGTGTGTGTGTGTGTGTGTGTGTGTGTGTGTGTGTGTGTGTGCGTGCGTGTGTGTGTGTGTGTGTGTATGTATGTGTGTGTGTGTGTGTGTGTGTGTGTGTGTGTGTGTGTGTGTGTGTGTGTTTGTGTGTGTGTGTGTGTGTGTGTGTGTGTGTGTGTGTGTGTGTGTGTGTGTGTGTGTGTGTGTGTGTGTGTGTGTGTCTTTTACTCTTTCTATCTCTCTTTATTGCTCCTCTATATTCATATCATAACTATTTTTAATCAATAAAATCATGGCTTCGTTTACCGAAATATTCTATTTGAGGGTATAATTGTCCTTCATGGCCGTGCAATAACAACTTCCCATCCATCTCCTCATGTACGCTTCTCCTTATCCACCCCAATCTTCCCAGCAACTTTTTACTCAACTTCTTCTTCCAGAAAAGTGTATGACTCTCCTCCTCCTCCTCCTCCTCCTCCTCCTCCACCACCACCTTTTATCCTTCCTCTTCTCGAGTTGAAAGGAGGAAGCTAGGATGGATACTCTTCTTACAACTAGAGTCCATTTTCATCATGGTCTCAGAGAACTCCTCGGGTACCAGGTTTTCCTGGTGTGCTGCTCTTTGTGTAATGAGAGGAAGAGGAGGTCCTCGAGGTCTGAGTTGGTGTCTCTGGTCTGCAGGAGGACCATGAGAGTTTACATATGGGGGTGGGGGTAACTGGTTCTCATATAGATTTTATGTACGCTATCGATTCAACATCTTCGCTGCCATGACTTACGATAGAGATTTTATTCTAATCGATTAGGAAACCCTTTAGAGAAATCACCGATGATGTTTAGAATGGCTTGCCAAACGGATATGTATATTCCATCTATATACCAAGGGCTTTTTCCTCATTACCAGGGACGTAACCAAAGTCAAAAGGCATTTAACCACACCCATCCCTTTCGTCCCTAACCAATCCACTCCCATTCACCACCCTTCCCTCCCTGTTATCTTAGCTCCTCGTGGATGACGGGTCATCTGTGTACCTCGCCCACTACCCTGGGTCACAAGCAATGCAGTGAGGCACAGCACATCCACAGCAAGGCCGCTTCACTTCATCGGTGACAACTCCTCTCCGCCTCTTCCTCCAGAAAAATAGCAGACGGAGAGAAATCCCCGTAATATTTCCATTTCCTCTTCCATTTTGAGTCACATTTTTTAACAGTGTACTCATCAATGTGCATGTACGAAAACTACTTACTTTTGTTCTTTGCGAATCTGTGACGGGCTTTTTTTTTTTTTTGTCACATAAAGTACTTGTACTTTATTGCAATGACATCTACTTGGACTTAAGTACATAGTAAAGTTATTGTACTTGTACTTATATTAATACATGTACTTGTACTTGAAAAAATATCTAGGTGATTGGACTTAAGTACAATCACCTGTACTTGGAACCAACCCTGCTTTCCAATTACGCTCACCAAACTGATCCCTTTGAAACTACTACACTCACATTTATCCCCTTTTCCCTTGTAAAGCGGAACTACACATGCACTCCTCCAGTCGTCTGGCACTCTACCCTCCCTTAGACACACAATAAATCAATTCACTAATCAGTCCACTATTACTGTACCTCCCTTCTTCAGACATTCCGTGTGACATCCATCTAATCCAGGTGCCTTACATGCTCTCATCATCATAGTAACTACTTGCATCTCATATTTTCTTATTTCTCCTCCATTTTCCTCACCCATCACTGTTATTTTGTTATCACCTCCCACAGCTACTATCACTCCCTCCCTATCCTCCTCCACATTTAGTACATACATACATATACCAAGGCTTTTTTCCCCTTACAAGGGAGGTAGACAAAAAGGAAAAGGCATAAAATCATTCCCACCCATTCCATCCCTGAATACACTCCACACCCCTCCACCCTCCCTCCCATCTTAGCACCTCCTGGATGACGGGTCATCCCTGCACCTTGTCCACTGCCCTGGGTCAGAAGCAGTGTCGCAAGACACAGCACATCCACAGCAAGGCCGCTTCATTAAATCGGCGACCCCCCCTCTCCGTCCCCCCATTGCATAAAAGGAGAAGACGGGGAGAAATCCCTTCGGGCTGCGTCAAATTTTGCTCACACATAGTACCTCACCCGCCGTCCACCCGCCCATTCCACCTCATGCATCACAACATCATCCATATACAACCATTCTGCATTCACCCCTGTCTTCTGTCCTCTCCCGTCCTTCCTCAAGAGACATTCCCCCCCCTTCCCCAAAGCCCCCTTCACCCCATCCATCCACATCATCCTAGGACGTCCCCTCATGTTCACTCCCTCCACATCTGCCTTCCATACCTCTTTTACTAGTCTTTCTTCACTCATTCTTTCCATGTGTCTAAACCATCCTAATACTCTTTCATCAACCCTATCTCCCAACTCCCTTTCCACCCCCGTTCTCCTCCTCACCTCCTCATTTCTCACTTTATCTAGCCTAGTAGCCCCCATCATACTTCTCAGGCACCTCATCTCAAACACATTCAAACTCCTTCTCTCTTCTTCTCTTATGTTCCATGTTTCTGCCCCATACAGTGCTGTTGGCACAATCACTCCTTCATACAGTCTCCTCTTAGCATCCATTCCCAAATTTCTATTCCTCATTACACTCTTCAATCCACCAAGGCATTTACTCGCTTCTCTCAATCTACATTCTACCTCCACCTTCACTCCACCTTTTCCTGCCACATTTGCACCAAAGTATCTAAAACTATCCACCTCATCCAGTCGCTCTCCCTTAATGCTCACTTCCAGTCTACTGCCACTTTCACCCCTTGTACGTCTCATCACCTTACTTTTACCCACATTTATCTTTAGCTTTCTTCTATCACATACTCTCCCAAACTCTGTCACCAACTTCCTCAGTCCCTCCTCCGATCCTGCCACAAGCGCAGTGTCGTCAGCAAACAACAGCTGGCTCACCTCCCACTTTTCTCCATTTTCTTTAACCATCTCCAATCCCTGACCCACTACCCTTGCATTTACTTCTCGCACCACCCCATCCATGTATAAGTTGAACAGCCAGGGCGACATAACGCATCCTTGACGAAGTCCCACCTTTACCTCGAACCACTCACTCACTCCAATTCTAATCCTGACACAAGCTCTACTACTCTCATAAAAACTCTTGACAGCTCCTAGAAGCTTTCCTCCTATCCCATATATCTGCATTACCTCCCACAGTGCCTTTCTGTCTACCCTATCATAAGCCTTTTCCAGATCCATAAAAGCCCAAAACACATCCTTGCCCTTTCCTATAGCTTTCTCACATATTTGTCTTACCACAAAGATCTGATCTACACAACCTCTACCCGTCCTAAATCCACACTGTTCCACACCAGTTACTCCTTCTGTTCCTCTCCTAATCCTCGCAATCAAGATCCTCCCATAAGCCTTCCCAACTACACTTAACAAGCTAATCCCTCTGAAACTACTATATTCACACTTGTCCCCTTTTCCCTT
>NC_134799.1:61082640-61100140 GCF_046742065.1 Oratosquilla oratoria | reverse complement strand
CGAAAGTGTCGAAACGTCGGTAATAAAACTCAAAAGCTCTTCTCGAGTTTCCGTTTCCTCTCTTTCCTCAAATTTGTCACGATGAATAATCATCATATATATATATATATACATATATATATACATATATATATATATATATATATATATATATATATTATATACATATGAAGAGCCGCGTGCTGTAGGGGCTCAAGCGCCAGTTCCCGCGATTTCAGGTTTTTGCATGTTCTGGGTGCTCCATCTCTTCTAGATCATGGGGCAATAGACTGGGATAGGATTCTCTACCTTATTCCCACTGTATCGCGGGGTTAGAGTTGCATACTGAAACCTCTTTTTTGAGCAGAGGACTTTGTCGGTAGCGGTGCATTGGGGCTCAAGTGCTCGGCCAATGAGCGGTCCATATTCAGGCACACCCACTCGCCCGGCCAATCACGTTCTCCGAGGTATTAGTTATACTGTCACGCCCCCGCCAAGCAACGTTGACCTGCCCCTGAAGTACCCCCGTGGTGTTCCTCTCACCAAGGATAAGACATCTGATTTGAAGGATCTTCTGAAGTTTGTTCCTGGTGAATACAGGTCATTTTACAACGACCTCTTTGAGTCCCAGGAAGGAAGGGAGAGTGAGGTAGACGTGCATGAGGGGCCGGACGACATCCTCGATTACTAATCCCCCCCCCCTTATTCAAGTTACGTGGGCACAACATCTTCCCTGGAATGGTGAATGTGACTAATATTGTGTGAATTGCATGTATTTATTGCGATTTGTCTCTGGTAAAAAAAAAAGTAAAAAAAAAAAAAAAGAAAAAAAAAGTAATTTAAAAAAATCATTACAAATAATTACAATGGATAATGAAATTCATACTATATTACATATTTCATACATGTATTTACCTTCCATTTTGAATGTTTATTTACATGCCACACATATTGGGAATATTGGGAATCGTACATAGGTGTGCATAAATTTGCATATTTCAATAATAATATGCAACAAAAAATAATGAAAAACACATAACAAAAAAGATCTGTTCGAAAGCTTTCAAATGATATATTACAGTTTGATTTTTACGCGTAAATAATGTCCGTAATATGTACCCATACTTTAACGCTTAATTACTCGGAATTCCTAATTTGGCGCTTGAGCCCCTACAGCACGCGGCTCTTCATATGCTGGTGGTCGCAGTGGTGGTGTGAGGAGGTAAGGGGAGGAGGAGGAGGGGATCTCGGTACAACGTCGTTATAGAAGGAAATACTGGAAGTCATATTGGATTGGGTGTTTATTGTAGGTACATTATCTCTAATATGAAAAGACTCTAAAAAAAATTGACTTTCTAGGGTCCTCATTGTATCCGATGACTTTGGTACACTTAATCAGTGTCTCTGTTAATGGTCTTGTTATGATTGATGAGTGAACTTATGCCCAGTCTTTGTTCTAATATTATTAATATTTTCTACCGTATCACTTTTACTGATTTTTATAAAAAAAAAAATGAAAAGGTGATCGGGGATATTATTAAGAAAAAATTTCACCCCACCAGTTAGAGCTGTGAGATCCGAGTTTTTATTTATTATGGAAACCCCAGAATCAGCTCAATGGTTATGAAAAACAACGGTAATGGTCAAACTGACACTACATCCAAAACCAACGTGGTGTACCTGTTTCGATGTACTGCCGAGGGCTGCGCACCTCGCAATTATACATATGTTGGATAGACCAGATGTAGTCTCAGCATAAAGACTATCTTTACACCAACAGGACGGGGCTATCAAAGAACATTACGCAAAACATCATAACCAGACCATTAACAGAGACCCTGATTAAGTGTACCAAAGTCGTCGGACACAATGAGGTACCCTAGAGGATTAAAATTTTTAGAGGCTTTTCATAATAGATACAATGTACCTGCAATAAACAACCAATCCAATATGAATATTGCAGAAGAGCAGCAACTAGGATTCACTAAAAAACATTTGCTAATGATATATAAGTTTTGAAATATTGCTCAGGAGACAGTTATAAATATCAGAAACTTTTGAACAGCAGTGACAAGTTTCATAAAGTTTTTCGCCCATGGTATAAAAAAAGAAGAAAAAAGAATGGTGGGGTTATGAAAAAGTATTTGTTGTATAGGTTATGGTAAATGAGAGACATGCCATTAATGGGTGTGGGTTAAACCCAATATCATCCCAAGTGGACCGCATTCAGAAGAGGCAGAATAAAATAACAAGTGCCATCCAGTGTATGAGAGGTTAAAAGCCACGTGTTTGTATTTTACCCCTACGAGTATATTGCCTTTTGTTGACTAACCTATTTATTTTTCATATGAGAATGTACCTTATATGAGAGTTTAAAGCCACGTGTTTGTATTTTACCCCTATTATACCTTTTGCTGAGTAACCTATGTATTTTTCATATGGGAATGTACCTTATACTACTGATCAATCAATAAACAAAACGTCACATGACCAGCAATGAAGGAAATATTTCAGTGCAAGAGCATGCAACAGTTAAAGATCTTTCTCAACCTGACTTCGCTTCAATGCGGTGGTCTAAATATACCTTCATATATTTACGCAGAGGATTGGATATTTCAGACAAATTCCATGAAAAATGTAGTGACGACGATTCAGGACTCGAAAGCGTTCTCCATATTAGCAAACAAGAAACTGAAAGAAGATGAGAATTTTTTAGCCTAAAGGTGACCGAGGTAGTGAATTTCGTCCAATGTTGCTGCAATGCTAAGGGAAGTGTTAGTCAGCATAGGGCACTGGAGTCAAACCCGGATCTCTACATAGAGAAACCAATTACCTAAAATGGTATATAATATACTACTCATAATGGTATGCAATCAAAAATCGCGGGAGCACAGTGGGCGAGTAGGATACAGCATCACCTTACAGGTGATCAACCAAAGGAAGAGTTAAAACCTTATCTGAATATATATATATATATATATATATATATATATATATATATATATATATATATATATATATATATATATGCTGGTATATTGTGAAAAGTTGATGAAGGTGGACAAAGAAGTCACGGGTCTAGTTCCCAGTTTCTGAGTTTATTCCTGATCGGTTTCACTCTATGCTTCTTTCAATGCCTCTGAAGAAGCATAGAGCGAAACCGGTCAGGAATAAACTCAGAAACTCGGAACTAGACCCGTGACTTCTTTTTCCACCGTCATGTTTATATATCTATACAGTATATATATATATATATATATATATATGTAGTATATATATATAAATGCATATATATATATACATATATATGTATATATATATATATATATATATATGTATATATATATACATTACACAATCCAGAAGTATATGACGGGGTATACTTGGTAAAAGTTCCAGTCTTCCAATATGAGAAATATGATTGCAAAAAATATCCTGACCACCGTTTAGCGTCTAAAATGGGGTGAATGACAAAACACCCCTCTGACAAAACACCCCATCCTGAAACATCCTCTAATACATTTAGACAGATTTGTTACCAGTAAAAGTATATCATAGAAGTATTTCTATCACCACCACCATCAGCATATCACCACCACCATCAGCATATCACCACCACAATATCACACCACTCCCATCACTGTCATCATCGTTACCATCACCATAACCACCACTATCACATCACCACTAGCATTTATCACCATCAATACCGCCAGCACCACCACCACAACCACCAAAACCACGACCTCCATCATCATCATCCTCATCATCATCATCATCATCATCATCCTCATCATCATCATCATCATCATCATCATCATCATCATCATCATCATCATCATCATCATCATCATCATCATCATCATCATCATCATCATCATCATCATCATCATCATCATCATCATCATCATCATCATCATCATCACCTATCTCTTCACTTACTAGTATAGCCACCCCTTCTCTCCTTCGCCCTCTCTTCACTTCTGAGAACCTCCCAACTACACTTTCAAACTCATACTCGCCCCTCCCTCTCAACTTAGATTTACTCATGCCAACACATCCATCTTACTTCTCACAAACATCCACGCACATAGAAATACCCAAACTTTAGGGTACTGGTTGGAAAACTCCTAGACCTTCTTATACCTTTACTTTTTTATTATTTATTTATTTATTTATTTATTTATTATTTTTTTTTTTTTTTACCATAGAAATGGTACAGGACAGCAACAAGGGGTGCGGGACAGCATAAAGGAGGGACAGACGCAATATAATAAAGTATCACCAATTCTCTATAAACAGAGATAACCTCTATCACAGACAAAATGATGTGTGGCTCTGGTCCGCAGGGGCGGCAGACAGTTAGTAGGGTGCTACGCAGGTAGATAGTTACAAAGTTAGGTAGGTAAGTAGGTAGAAAAGTGGGTAAGTAGGTGGAAATGTAGGTAGATGTGTTGGTAAGTAGTTAGCTGTGTATGCATAAACAACTAGAAAATCATTGTTTTGAGCGTCAAATTGTCTTATCCCGCGAAGAAACTCCTTAGAATAACAAGAAATTGGGCTGAAAACATTTTATACGACGGAAAAAGGGAAAAGAGAAAGAAAGAAGAAAAAATAGATAAATAAAGGTATACCAAACACGTTGCTTACCAGTCAAGGGATAAGAGGATATTTTTTTGGATTTCACATAAAGAATTCCCATCCAAGAAAGGTATATTCTTAAAGACGAGTTACTTTAGGAGACATACTAGGTCGTTGCAAGAGCTCTCAGCCTAAAAATAGTTCCACAGGAAGAAATGCATGATTACCATCAGAAAAAGGACTAGTTTCGAGAATATCAACACGGATGGCATGCGGAATTGTGGTTGAACTACATATTTTCACAATTCTTTGTATGACACGCTTATACGGAGCAAATCAGGGCTACATTTAGGAAAACGTGCATTTATGTTCTGAAGAAATGAGTGAAAAAAGACTTGAGCGCAAACTTATGCAAAACCTTGCGTGAACTTAATAGGATATGAAAAGATTGGAAATAGTTACGAACTCAATGTGAATAGTTCATTTATTTCGTGCAAGACCAAGAGAGGTGAGATCAAACTTCGGCCTGAAGCTTCTGGCGTGACCCATTTTTTTCCCTCCGGGTCGTTGCGATGTCGACCGCTCACATAAACACGCCTTCTGCCTTCCTTCTCCTGCCGCCTCATTTGCATCAACCCGTCCAGTCCTTGTGCTCCCTTTCAAGATTTTCACGTGGCAGCCCTATCATTTATATACACACACATTATATATATATATATATATATATATATATATATATATATATATATATATATATATATATATATATATGCGTGTGTGGGGGCGTTTGTTTGTGTATTTGTTTGTTTGTTTGTTTATTTGTTTGTGTGTGTGCGTGTGTGTGTGTGTGTGTGTGTGTGTGTGTGTGTGTGTGTGTGTGTGTGTGTGTGTGTGTGTGTGTGTGTGTGTGTGTGTGTGTGTGTGTGTGTGTGTGTGTGTGTGTGTGTGTGTGTGTGTGTGTGTGTGTGTGTGTGTGTGTGTGTGTGTAAGTGTTTGTGTGTGTGTTAGAGAGAGAGAGAGAGAGAGAGAGAGAGAGAGAGAGAGAGAGAGAGAGAGAGAGAGAGAGAGAGAGAGAGAGAGAGAGAGAGAGAGAGAAAGAGAGAGAGGTGTGTGGGTATATTAATGGCAGAAACAGTAGCCAAAAGTATCATGGGATAACGGCCCATTTCTGACAAAATAATAATAGCCAGACTTAGAGGAAAGACTTTTATTATTAACCTGATTTAGATAAATTACAGTAATGGTCTGAAAAGTGGCTAATGAAATTTAACACAAGTAAATGCGAGGTTATGCACATAGGTAAAAATAATAGTAAGTACGATTACAAGTGATTTGGAAATTTATTAACAAAAGTGGATAGTGAGAAGGATCTCGGGGTAATTATCAGTAACGACCTCAAATCATCTAAGCAGTGTATTTCAGCCTCTGAGAAAGCAAATAAGATAGTAGGATTGATTGCGCGATCTTTTGACTTGAAAAGTCTATCTCTCATTAACAAGCTATATAAATCGTTAATTCGTCCACATTTGGAATATGCTGTTTCCGTATGATCACCGAATCTCATTAAAGACATTGACAGATTGGAAAAAGTACAACGGCGAGCCCCAAAACTGATTCCAAATATCAAAAATAAATCATATGAAAATCGACTAAAACATAAATCTGTTTTCCCTAAATAAGCGAAGACTCAAAACAACATAAAAAGTGACAAAAAATTTACACTGAATGAGAATCCAGCAAGAAATAATGGTTTCAAACTGTCAGGAAATAGATTCAGATTGGAAGTGGGTAGAAACAACTTTGCCAACCGTGTAGTTAATGAATGGAATAAACTTCCTGCAGAGGCAGTGCAATGTAGTTCAGTTCGGAGCTTTAAGATTCGTTTAGATAAACACCTAAGCAAGATGCCGTAATGACTGCCATTTATTTTATATCATTTGATTATTTGTTTGTTATTATTTGTCTGTTTATTATTATTTGCTTGATTTTTATTTATTATTAATTGTCAATTCATTATTATTTACTATTTACCTGTTTGTTTATTATCTAACTATACCTATGCATTTATTTATCTTATTTATTATTATCTATATTATTATGATTTTTATTTTATCTTATTTATTTAATTTTTCTTAATATTATATTTTTTTGCATCCGACTTAGGTATGAACCAAAAGGTCTCCTGTCGGCATGCTCCGCCTTTGTAATCCTTTGTAATCTTTAATATATATATATATATATATATATATATATATATATATATATGGTGAGAAATTAAAGGTGGAGGACTGACTATATAATTTTAATTTCTATCATCACACTCTGCGGCAGCAGTTCTACACGGCTTGGTGACTGAGCGACAACTGGCGAGCAAGTGCGTCATGTCTGGTGGGCACGTATGGTCATGGATGACGTATGGTCATATGTGTCTATAATGGAAATTATTTATGTTCCATAGGCGTTTTTACCAACGCATCAGAATATCAAACGCTATCAAACATGTTTGAAGTTCTTGCTTGGTTTTATCAAACGACTGGGACAGGCGTTTGAGGATACGGCAGCGAATATGCTCGGAATAGCTAACACGCACTCTGATTGGCTGGAAGGTATTGCCATTCCTATCACATTCAATAATTACAATTCTGAGGCCCTAAGGATTATGATAATTGTTTTATATGAAAAGAAGATCAAAGTAGTAACTTGTTCCTGGCATTAGAATTCAAAAGAATTGTCCATAAGACTTGAAATAAATGGTTGTGTTGTCTTGTGATACCTCAACACTGTTCAGACATATGTCTAGTGAGGGACGTCCGTGTCAGTTCATGTGGTTGGGACTTCGTCTTCCAGTTATGTGAACTTGGTGTAGTTTATGCTATATATCCGTATAATACTTGCTGAAAAATAAGAATTAAAGGATTACCTTATTGCTGTATGCTATTGACATCCGTATTAAAGCAAATATATCGGATAAATGATATTTGTTTTGAAATGCTGCTGAGATAACACGAACATTGCGTACATCATGGACGACTGCTGTAACTGCTAAGATTTCATTCCAACCATTTATCCCCAAAATTTCCACCAACATGGAGCGAGAACTGTAAGTAATGAATGAAAAGTATTTTGTTATCTCCTCTTATATTATTAATGTAAATAGTTTCAGCCTGTTCAAGGACCTTAATTTTAGTGTAGGGCTGTACATTGTTATTTGTACATACCATCATAAATACATTATGATAAACGATTTTATGTTATTATATACTTAGTAATTTTATCCTTGACAATGCCCAAAATACATACATGTTTCAAAGCACATGCAGTTTATATTGTTGGTATTATTTTGAATTTTTTTATACATAGCTGCTAGCACCAACATCACATTCATAACCAGTATTCATCTTACCAAATCAATTCCTGTCTCTGCCATGTTACTATACTCACCAGAATATTGGAGAATTTTCTGTACCTTTTTTTTCTTGTTCCTACATAAGTACTTTGTTCCCCTTCAGAGGATGAAGAAGAAATGGACAACCCACCACATGAATCACTCACAGAGGAGGGTGTCCGAAAACAGAGTAAGTAAATTAGTGATATTGGTTGGACACTTATACTGAAATATTACAATACAAAATAATCATGTATGCCAGGGCATACATCAGTACTGTAATTCTTTGGATGAAACTCTATGTAAACAGTCCCACAGATTGTTTCTTCCAAACAGTAAAGCTTGACCATAGGGCAGCCTCTAATTTTTGTATGTTTAGGCCCTTGTGGCATGACTATGTCAGTCTTTAGTATTGTGTTGTGTTTCTAAATATACATGTAGGTCACACATGTATTTTTTCTTCACTGTTTCTTATATCCTGTATAATTTTGCACTTGAAATGATATGACTTCCTTACTATAATGAGTGCCTAATTTTTCAGGGAAGGGAGGGAAGGTGAAAGAACTGTGGAATTATGAGGCTACAGAAGCACTCCTGCAACTTGTCAAGGCAAACTACACGCGCCTAAATGACAAGAAAACTACAAAGGCCGTTGTGTGGAAGGACATCACCAGAGTGTTGCAGGAATTGGTAAGTTATTATGTAGGCCATGTGAGTTCATTTTCTTATTGATATTCGCCATAATAATCTGTTAGTAACCACAATTCATTACAGCTGGAGTATCACATTTAATATATTTTTTTCCTTCAGGGACTAGCAGGCATCCAACTGCATTACATTGAGGTATTAGTTAAATGAAAACTGTTATGATGTATGCATGTCTATTATGTAAGCAGTGCACGTAATATGTTCCTGTCTGGATGTTGCCTACCACCAATGATGCTTTTCTGTATGTGGCATATGCTATGTGTCAGGTCCTTATGTTATAATGGGTAGCCTCTCAGTGTTACCTGCCTTTGATATTGGGAAGCTGGTTGCCAACTGCTTGATTCGTACATGATTTTGTACATGCACGTATGAATACTAATAGCTTTTTAAGTGACAGCATGGGTATGGTAACTGGATTCTGTATTATAATTTTAGTGCTTCATCATTACTTCATTCCATTTTCCTCCTCAAGGTTAAGGTACCATCGTCATGAAGCATCACACTGTAATTCACAGTGTGATCTGCATTCCAAGACTGTAGTGCCCCTGCTCTATGTCTGTGTTTTGTATGCTATTAACCTAAAAAATTTCTTCACATATTTTTGGTTTAAAAATGGTTAACCAGACCATTACTTTATGTGCTTCCCAATTAATGACCTCTCTCTGTCAAATGTGTGTTTAGGAATCCTTATGATGAAAAGATGCATGTATCAATTAATATTGAAAAATATTAATTCCACTTTGACTTTTCCCCCAAATTAGATCACAGGCGTGGAACTGAGACAAGTTGAGGGCAAGTGGCGCAACCTCAAATCAATATTCCGTCATTATGAGGACTACAAGAAGGCAAGTGGGAGGGGAAAGAAGACTGAGCCACGATTTTACAATCTCCTGTCTTCAATTCTGAAGAATCATCCCCTGTCCCAGCCAGATCTGTGTGTGTTGGAGGGCACAGAAGTGGGTACTAGGAGTGTGGCAGAAATGGAGGTTGACAACCCTGTGGAAGAAGACCCAGCCACACAAGCCTCATTACTAGACCCTCAGCATGGTGAAGCCTCGCAATGTGTCCCAACTCCTCCTCAAGCATCACCACCAAATCCTCAGCCTGCTCATGCCTCACAAGCCCCACACCCTGCTCCAGCCACACGTGAGGAGCCACCTGCAGCCCGAGGGAATGTCCCACCCCCAAGAAGAACAAGAACCAGAAGCTTAAGACCCTCTGCAGACAGAAAGGAACTGTTATTGTGCGTGAAATATATGAAAAATACACTGAAAACATCTAGTGATAAACAACAAAACAGTATGGCAGAACTAAAAGAACTTTTGTCTTGCATTGCTGCACGTGATAGAGAACGCCACGAAATGGACATGGAGATAAAGAGGGAGAGGTTGAATATCCTAAGATTAAAATGAATTGAATTAGAGCGCAGACAAAACAATGAGTGATTTTGTAATAAAATATAATACCAAATAACTACATGGTGACAAATGACTATAACACAATGTTTTGACTCTCTGAAGTCCTCTTCAGGTGTGATGTGGCACATATAATTGGATGTACTGGTGCTTGCATTGAAATGGTAGAATGGTAGGTTGGAGAGAATGCAGAGGGCAATGGAGGCAGGAAGGGTGTCAGAACCGGTAACTGAAGTCACCCTTGTGGTCTCTGACTTGTCAGAAAGACTTCAGTTACCGGTTCTGACACCCTTCCTGCCTCCATTGCCCTCTGCATTCCCTCCAATCTACCATATGAACACAAGCAAAAGTACATCCAATTATATGTGCCACGTCACACTTGAAGAGGATTTCAGAGTGAGTCAAAACACTTTTACAAAATTTTGGGAGGCACAATCAATAAAAACCATGTACATATATGTGCCTTGCTGTGGATGTGCTGTGTCTTGCGACACTGCTTCTGACCCAGGGCGGTGGGCAGGGTGCAGGGATGACCCGTCATCCAGGAGGTGCTTATATGAAAGGGAGGGTGGGAGGGGTGTGGAGTGTATTTAGGGATGAAATGGGTGGGAGTGTTTTTATGCCTTTCCCTTTTTGGCTACCTCCCTTGGAAGGGGGAAAAAGCCTTGGTATATGTATGTATGTACATATATGTGAATTTTGTATATTTTTGTAACATGTAAAGAAATGTAAAAAACAATATATTTTGGCTAATTATTGAAACCCTAAACAGTCATATTCCAGGTTGCTTTTACTTTTTCCTGTCACTCACTGTAGCATTGCCACCATTGCCTGCCTTTTTAGCACACCAGCCTGGTCTCGTGGCAGGGCAGACAACAATGAAGAACTGAAATACTCAACAGCGTCATCCACCAGCCCATCCCTCTCGAGGATGTTAATTTCATCAGGCTGAGTTATTGATATGTTGTGAAGAACACAGCATGCTTTTATTATTTTAGGTATCCGAAGAATATCGGCATCTACATGCTTCAATCGTCGAAACCTACCTTTTAAGAAACCAAAAGCATTTTCAATGGTAACTCTTGCTTTGGAGAGTTTAGTATTGAAGAGAATTTGTGCTTGCGATAAGTTTCCAGAGTTCTTAAATGATACCATTACATGCTCTTGGACTCCAAAGGCAGAGTCTCCTACAATATGATATTGTGGTGATGGAAAATAATTTAGGTCACCGTTTTGGATTTTCTTATAAAGTGAAGTTGACTTTAGCACTCGGCTGTCATGTGCAGATCCCGGGAAGCCCATTTGAATGTAGGAAAAACTTTTATTAGGCAAGCAAACTGCAAGTAAAATGACACTGTGTTTTTGTGTTCTATCAACATAATCGGCCTGCGTGGGTGATGGAGCTTTGATGTTAATGTGGCATCCATCCAAAGCCCCTACCACACCGGGAATTCCTCCCATTTCTTGGAATTCATTTGCAATTTCAGAAATTTTAGGAGGAATTGGCCACAAAAAGACATCCTTTCCTGCATTGCACCCATATCTGCCTCTGGCTGCATCTCTGCCACGCTTGCAACTGCCAATAGAGGCATCATAGGTCCTGATAGAAGAGACTGGTTTTCGTCATCTTCCATATAAGTATCAGAGTCGGTGCTGCTGTCCATTGTCTCGTCCCTTGGCTCAATTCTCGTAATCTGGCTTGATGGTCCCACCACGGCTGCTGTCTCTGTTATGATCCGTACGACACTTTTTCCGAGACGGTGCGAGCGAGGGTCGTCTGGCAGCACAGTAAGTCGTGTTTACCAATGACTTCAAACATGTTTGATAGCGTTTGATATTCTGGATGCGTTGGTAAAAACGCCTCATGTTTACTATAATGTGATATTTACAAAAAGAAAATTATAGACAATTTAATCATTACGTATAATCGTGTATATGAATACGAATGTGTGAATGTTGTAAATACAGAGTTATGTAAATCTAAGTGGTATGGTAATCAAAGAGGCTATTCATAGAAACTTATTGTGGCTGCGAAGATGTTATGTGCATAAAACATGTATATGCGTACGTTTGTCTGTACGTATATTTCTAAGTATATATATATATATATATATATATATATATATATATATATATATAAGATTATTTCAGACAAATGAGAGAGAAAGTGGGTGGGGAAGGGCAAACGAAGATGTGTTAGGAATAGAGTTTATTGCCCTAACGTTGCGACCAACTTGGTCTTCTTCAGAGGACTACAGCATTACAAACGGATCACAATTCTTATAGTCGTAGTGAGAGGGAACCCGCCAAGGTATGAGCGTCATGTTTTCCCTTTGGCTAACGATTTAATTATTAAGACACTTGCTGCTTTCGAGAGGCATTTAAATCCGTCTCTGTCGTTGTTGTTCTTGTTGGCGGCGATATGTGCAGCTTCCACAGTTTTTCTCATTTTCTTCTCAAATCCCTCGTGTAGAATTTCTGCGTTGTTCCAATCAGGTAGATGTCCACATTTGTCCAGGTGACGAACCAGGGAGTTAGATGTTCTAAGAGCCCTGAGATCGTTTTTGTGCTCACTCAAGCGCTCTATTCCTAACACATCTTCGTTTGCCCTTCCCCACCCACTTTCTCTCTCATATATATATATGTATATATGCGTAAGTAACCACTAGGAAAAGTAAACTAACGAAGCAGAGCGCTTTCGTATAATTACATCTTCAGTGCAGATACAAAGAAGGAATTATAAGATGAAGAAACAAGGTACAGAATATATGACATAGTGAAGAGGGCATTCGGAGAGGTAGTGGAAAAGTACACGTGACGGACGTTTGGGCCGTCCTGGTAGCCAACAAGTAAGGGACGTTTGGGCCGTCCTGGTAACCAACAAGTATGGGACAACTGCTCATAATTTATATTAAAATTTAAACAATTTTGAAATTTCATGAGAAATAAAACTATCTAATTTGTACAAACCTTGATGAAGATTAAATGTTAATCTTCATCAAGGTTTGTACAAATTAGATAGTTTTATTTCTCATGAAATTTCAAAATTGTTTAAATTTTAATATCAATTATGAGCAGTTGTCCCATACTTGTTGGTTACCAGGACGGCCCAAACGTCCCTTACTTGTTGGCTACCAGGACGGCCCAAACGTCCGTCACGTGTACTTCATTCCACTACCTCTCCGAATGCCCTCTTCACTATGTCATATATTCTGTACCTTGTTTCTTCATCTTATAATTCCTTCTTTGTATCTGCACTGAAGATGTAATTATACGAAAGCGCTCTGCTTCGTTAGTTTACTTTTCCTAGTGGTTACTTACGCATTTGTGAACACACGCTCCTAGTGTTTTATTGCATATATACATACATATATACATATATATATATATGTATATATATATATACATATATACATATATATACATATATATAAGCTCTGCTAAGGGATTCGAACCCTGACCTGTGCGTGCATAATCACGAAGCCAAGATGCACACACAGGCCAGGGTTCGAATCTCTTGGCAGAGCTTCTAAAGATTTAATCTGTCTTAAACGCACACAACATATATACCGGTATACACACACACACACACATGCACACACACACACACGCACACACCACACACACACACACATATATATATATATATATATATATATATATATATATATATATATATATATATATACATATATATGTATACATATACTGTATATGTATATATATATATATATATTTAAGCATACATACATATATATATGTATGTATGTATGTATGTATGTATGTATGTATGTATGTATGTATGTATGTATGTATGTATGTATGTATGTATGTATGTACCGGCTACGTTAGGTATGTAGGTGATATCTTCGTATTAACTATATTAACTAAAGATGTTGATGAATTACGGCACTTCCAATAATGCCTTCTGGAAAATAGTTCAGCCGGACGTCTTCCCCTTGTTGACATTTTAGTAAACCAGAAATTCCTAGGATTGAACACAAAAGTATCCCGTAAGCTGACTAACATAGGACTGCCTTAATTGACGGAATGAGTGCCCTGACAGATACAAACGCTCCACAATCTCCGCGTACGTAGTGAGAGCACTCACACATTGTAGTAGATAGCAGACCGTCCATGAGGAATTAGAAAGAGCCACCAAAGTCCTTGTGGACAACGGTTATTCCAACACCGAAGTCTCCAATGCCATCAACACACAGCTTGACAGATGGTACAGCTAACAAGAAAATACAAAAACATCAACAGGATACCAGTTCCGTCTGTGCTACTGTGCATACATGGACAGACAGTACAAACAAGACGAAGGAGCTCTAAAGAAAATTATTACCAGCTGCGTAGAAACAACCAAAAGGGACAACAAAATGAAACTCGAAATCTTTTCCTAAAACAAGAAAATACATCACATCTTTCTGAGAAACAGCCCTAAAGCTGAAATCCCAGAGCTTCAATGTAGCCACATGATGTATGAGTATAAATGCTCCTCAGGGAACTGTGCAGCACTGCCCTCTGCATACATCAGAAGAACTACGACGAAGCTCTCCATGTGCCTAACAATACACCTTTCCAATGGAGCTAAAAAAAAAATCAAAAGAGGCTCACGGTATTCATCTGACTAGAGAAATGCTAGAAAAATGCACCTCCGTTCTGCAATTGGAAAAAGTCACCTCCCGACTCCGTATATTAGAAGCTCTTTACATTAAAGACGAAAATCCGTCCCTCAACTCCCAAACCGAGCCTAAGAAACTTCAACCCGATATATAGGATTGTAAGGGACGAAGACGAACGTCACACGGCTCAAACAGGTTTGCAAACGGGATCCTAGAACAAAACTTAGATTCCAACTGGCCAGTCTCGACCAATCACGATCCCATCTTTCTCCCACCCAACACACTACTCTGCTTTATGTAGGTCAAAAGTTGAGCACAGATGAACATCTTTTCAACCACAAATCATTTTTAAATCCATGCCATCGCAGTCGAGGCTGACGAGGAGCTCGAAGGAAGTATACGTTTGAAATTGAAAAGTGGTCGAACAAGGACTCGAACTCAGCTCGGACGTGACAAATCGTCAGTGACTTAGCCCATTAGGCTATCAAGAGAGATATAAGATGAGCACAACTTTATTATATTTGTATTCTCGAGTTACTTACAAAGTGATTTGTGATTGAAAAGATGTTAATCTATTCATTGGGAACCATTCATTGTATGTATTCCCACGTGCATACACTAGCGATTACACTATCCTGGCGGAGGTGGGTTAAAAGCAAAAATTCGTGTATGTTTATGTAACTCGAGCATACAAATATAAGAAAGTTGTGCTCAGTTTTTATCTTTCTTGATAGCGTAATGGGCTAAGTCAATGATGCTCCGTACGTCTGAGTTGAGTTCAAGTCCTCAGCTCGACCACATTTCAATATCCAAAGTATTCCTCCTTCGACCTCCTTGTCAGTCTCGACTGCGATGGCATGGAATTAAAAGCAGTTTGTGGTTGAATATATATATATATATATATATATATATATATATATATATATATATATATGTGTGTGTGTGTGTATAAATGCATGTACACATATATATATATATATATATATTTATATATATATTTATATCAAGGACTACTATTACACAGGACGTGCGCACCCAGATTCCTGGTTCCGCTAGCGGAGGCCATTGCTTTCTTTGTAACCTAACATTTTATATTGGACAAATATATCAAAACCAGAAACCTAACATTGTATATAGGACAAATATATCAACTATTGACTTATTTAATGCAGTATAAGTTAATATAAACTTTTATAGTGAAATAAGAAACTATTTTTAAGGCACTGTTATGCTTTGAAATGCCAATTTTGGCCGGACTTAACATGTATTATTGTATGAGGTTAGTGGACAGTTATTTACATTAATTATTATGTACATTTGAGTTCATTGTCTTGAAGAAGGAAGACCAATTTGGCTGCCTTCTCATTACCGAGGCGGTTCCTTAATTTTGTGTGTACAAGTCCATAGGAGGAGAAAACTCTTTCAACTCCTGATGATGAGGCTACTCTAGTTAGGAGTTGACGCACTGATAGCAGAATATCACTGTCTAACATGGCTGTATGTGAATCCCACCACTCAATAGCTGTCAGGGTCTTGGTCACAGACTCAGTAAACTTGAACGCCTAGAAAGGAGGTGATTTTGCCCGAAACTTCATAATGACAGTGTTACGGACGGACTGGTTATGTGAAGAGACGTTAAGTATAACGGATAAGAGCTTAAGAACCAGCTCACTTCTAGAAGCCACTGTAGGACTGAATTACCTGGTCAGCGCCTAGATAATTCGTAAGACTAGAAGTAAAGTAACAAAGAAGATTCCAGGAAAGGAATATTAAACTAGCGATAAAACTAGTAAACAAAATTATTAATAACATGGAAAATATTTACAGGCAATAATAAATACAAGAGAGAATGGGCAGTGGGGTCAATGGGACCATTACACGAATACAAGAATAAGGAAAGTATCGTTCAAATACGAAGTACAAGATACGTATACAATATGGTACTAAGTAAGTACAAATAGGTCAGGAACATATGTATCAAAATAAGTAATAAGTACAAATACAAGTATAACGCAAAGCAATGTATATAAGACAAGTAATGGAGGCAAAAGGGGTGATCACTTCACACGAATCGTCTCATGAGTCCAACCTGTGAGAGAGTCTTATCAAGAGAACAATATGCGAGAAATGACAAGGTGTGAGTGATTTCCACAGCTTATATACCATTGGACCGGAAGCGGAATACTTCCGGTGAAGGGTGTGGGTGAGCGTTTAGGAGGGGGGAGGTAAGTTAACACACGTCAACTTGGATAGTTTTAAGACCCTCGACTCGCTTGAACAATCTACTTATTTAGTAACTGTCAAATCTGTGCGCTCCGAACTATTCAGGATTACTTCGCTTGTCTGTTTGTTCTACAAGAGTGCGCACATTTCTCCGCACGTAGGCAAGATTTCATATAGTGGACGGGCGATACTACTTACATTGTTACAATACATACATAGACAAGAAATATGAACATAGTTATGTAATACAAAGGAACACAATTCTATAACATAATTACATACATGACGTAATATCTAATATTACGTTACAACAGGAACAAGTGTTGTATATTTCTCATTGGCATACTCCATAGTAATATTCATCTCTTCTGCACTGAGCAATTTTCCTTGAAGTGCTGGATGAAGCATGTTGGCAAGTATGTGAGCTTTGGTAATTAACTGTTCATACCTTTTTTCACCAGTTTTTCAGCTTGTTTATTGTTTGTGAAATGGTCAAGTAATTTCTTCCAAACATCTACCGCTTGAGCAATAGTGCACTTATCACTCTGTACCTCATCTAGAGCCTTTGCTATTGGCTGCAA
>NC_134799.1:61075140-61077640 GCF_046742065.1 Oratosquilla oratoria | reverse complement strand
TATATATACACACATACTAGCTAAATGCAATATCATAGCGGAGGTGGGTTGAATGCGATATTTCGTGTAGATGTATGTAATTCGAGCATACAAATATAAGAAAAGCGTACTCAACTTATATCTCTCTTGGTAGCGCATTGGTTTAAGTCACTGTTACTTTGTTACGGGTTAGCTGGGTTCGAATCCTCGGCTCGTCCACGTTTCAATTTCCAACAAAATGTCTCCATCGAGCGATTCTTCAGTCTCGATTGCGATGGCATGGAATTAAAAGTTGTTTGTGGTTGAATAAAAATATATATATATACATATATATATATATATATATATATATATATATATATAAATATATATATATATATATATATATATATATATATATATATATATATATTACAAAGGATTACAAAGGCGGAGCATGCCGACAGGAGACCTTTTGATCCATATCTAGGTCGGATGCGAAAAAAAAAATCATATTAATAATAAAATAATAAATAAAAACTATGATAATGTAAATAACAAATAAATGCATAGGTATAGTTAAATAATAAACAAACAGGTAAATAGTAAATAATAATAAATTGACATATAACTAATAATAAATGAAAATCAGACAGTAAATGATAACAAAACAAAAACAAATAATATAAGATAAATTAAAATCATTACAGCATCTTACTTAGGTATTTATCTAAATGATTCTTAAAGCTTCGAACTGAACTACATTGCACTACCTGTGCAGGAAGTTTATTCCATTCATTAACTACACGGTTGGCAAAGTTGTTTCTACCTACTTCCAAATTGAATCTATTTCCGGACAGTTTGAGACCATTGTTTCTTGTCTGATTCTCATTCAATGTAAAAATTTGATCACTTTTGATGTTGTCAATTCCCTTTAGAATTTTAAAGACCTGTATCAAGTCACCTCTGAGTCTACGCTTTTTTAGGGAAAACAGATTCATATGTTTTAGTCGATTTTCGTATGATTTATTTTTGATATTTGGAATCAGTTTTGTGGCTCGCCGTTGTACTTTTTCCAATCTGTCAATGTCTTTAATGAGATTCGGTGACCATACGGAAACAGCATATTCCAAATGTGGACGAACTAACGATTTATATAGCTTGTTAATGAGTGATGGACTTTTGAAATCAAAAGATCGCGCAATCAGTCCCATAATCTTATTTGCTTTCTCAGAGGCTGAAATACACTGTTTGGATGATTTGAGGTCGTTACTGATAATTACGTCGAGATCTTTTTCACTGTCCACTTTTGTTAACGAATTTCCAAATAACTTGTAATCGTACTTACTGTTATTTTTACCTATGTGCATTACCTTGCATTTACTTGTGTTAAATTTCATTAGCCACTTTTCAGACCATAGCTGTAATTTATCTAAATCTTCTTGAATATCTAATTGGTTTGAGTGATCATTTGCCACTCCGCACAGTTTTGTATCATCAGCAAATTTGGAAACAGTAGATTTTAGTCCATGGTCTATATCATTTATATATACTATGAATAGAAGTGGCCCAAGAACGGAACCCTGAGGAACTCCACTTGCAACACTTTTCCATCCAGAAGTTTTTCCGTTTAAAACAACTCTCTGTTTTCGACCATTCAACCAATTACTAGTCCAACCTAATAGGCTACCACTTATTCCATGCAAAGCTAATTTAGTAAGTAGTCTTTCGTGTGGTACGGTATCAAAAGCTTTTGCAAAGTCTAGATATACTAAATCTATATTGTTTCTTTTGTCATAATTCGAGATAACTGTGTTGTAGAATTCGAGTAAGTTAGTCACGCATGTTTGTGTGTGTGTGTGTGTGTGTGTGTGTGTGTGTGTGTGTGTGTGTGTGTGTGTGTGTGTGTGTGTGTGTGTGTGTGTGTGTATATTTACCTAGTTGTATTTACCTAGTTGTATTTTGCGGGAAGGGGAGCTATGCTCGTGATGTCCCGCCTTTGTATCTTGCAGTGTCTAGTTTGTTTTTAAACTCATGAATGGTTTTTGCGCATACTATTCCATTGTCCAGTTTGTTCCAAGTGTCTAAAACTCTATGAGGAAAACTGTTTTTCTTCAGTTCTCTTCTATAGCTATGTTTTTTTATTTTCTTTCCATGTCCTCTTGTGTTTCTTTTGTCCCAGTTAAGTAAGTTCTCTTTATCGAGTACCTCTGTGCCTTTCATGATTCTGTAGATGGTCAATAGGTCACCTCTCTCTCTCCTTTGCTCCAGTGTCGGTAACTCCAGTTTAGCCAATCTCTCCTCGTATGATAGGTTTGCAAGTGCAGGTGCCATTTTTGTAGCTGCTCTTTGGATTCTTTCTATTTTCTTTATATTCTTTTTGGTACTGGGGGACCACAATGTCGCTGCATACTCTAATCTAGGCCTTATCAATGTAACCAATATTTTTTTCATCATGTCTTCGTCCAAGTATGTAAACGCCACTTTTATTGATCTTAGCAAGTTGTAAGTCTCCCCGACAATTTTGTTAATCTGTATATCA
>NC_134799.1:61065140-61072640 GCF_046742065.1 Oratosquilla oratoria | reverse complement strand
ACGTGAGAGAAGGTATTTACTTAGAGTCGGTGGTCTGGGAAGCCATTCTAGGAGGGCAAGTGTCCAGGTGGATTTTGTCCATTTCAAGTCACCAGTTCTCTTGTTTGTGTTTTTGTAAATGACAACGTAAAGGGATTCGTTTATTTTCCGTTGTTTCTTGTGTAGACCTTTGACTAGAATAGTGGATCCCTCCCAGTTTGGTAGGTTACTCTCTGTATCTATGTGGCTAACTAGTGCGTTTGTTCCACACACGTACACCCAAAAAGAATCCTTCTTTCTTGGTTGAAATTGAGCACAAACATAAACCTAAAGAAATTAAACGATTACATAGGCAAGAACTACAACTTGAAGAACAGGGACATCGAGTCCGGCTTCAAATAACAAAACCAAAACGAACCGTGACAATAGCATCGTCTACAAAAGTCCTTTTAATGGATGCGAGAGTGCATACAACGGTAAGAAATACAGAGGACTTAACAACAGACTCAAGGAACACAAAGCGACCACATTAGACGCCACCGAGAAACAAACGCTCTATTTAACCATCACATCTGCCGACAAGATCAAAGATTCTTGCTTTCGCTTCAGTGAAGCTCCCTTTAGATTTATTTCTGACCAACGATGAATAATTACATCAGCATAAAGAAATTTTAACCGAGAAATGTTGTACTGGCTGCCCCAATCAGCCCCATTGCTAATGCATCTCCCGCCCTTTGAAGATTTCTGGCTAACAATGCACGACTTTGTTTCAGCTCCAGTGCGCGTCACCGTCATGAAATAGGGGAGAGAATAACGATAACTTTCGTTCCTTAAGTCGCACTCACACTATGGACACTTAAGGGTTGTACCGCGTTGACGTATGCAAACCTGTGCGTCCTTGGAAGCCAACAAACACAACGGGGTAGGGTGGGGGATGGAGGGTCAGCCTGGACACCGTCGACGTCCAGGCGGCGTCTGACGGCGACTGGACGAGGTCAAACGTCGACTTAACATTACAGCCAAGATCTAAGAATATAAGGTCTAACCACTTCCGACCGAATTTCGAGGGAGTTGGCGCAGCGGGCCCGTGAACGTCACCTGGCTGTTCAAAGTGGGGTTGGCGGGTCCTATAGCTGTCAGTTGAAGCTGGTGCGCCGATTGGGGAAGACGTTGCCTTCGCTCGCACCGCTCCACGCAATTAGTTATATTCTGACAAATATTATATAAAATATATATATAAATATATATAAAATATTATAGTTCCTGTCTATATATATGAATATATAATATATATGATATATAATATATATATAATATATAAAATATTATAGTTCCTGTCTTCCTTGGCGTTTCACAGTTTTCTTCAGTGTTTCACAAAGAGAAAATGGACTCAGCCTAATGACGTCAGAAGCTGCGCAGAAGAATTCAAACGGTCTGACCTGTATATTTAGACCTTGATTACAGCTACAACGCTAATGGTACCCACCGCACGCCACAACATATCAACCTGACGGCGCATAATGGTTGCCGCATGACGGCGAAAGAGTGTCCCGTAACCATCCAAGAAATTCAGTAAATAAACAGAGTTAACTAAGATACAAACATTGTAGCCCACCTTCTCCTCACTCGTACTTCATATGTCATTTCTATCTTCTATCGTTTACAAAACTACTCCTATATTATCATTTCAACCAAGAAACTTTATATTTGTACATCCCCTCTAAGAAATATATTTATAGGATAATGTTGTCAATAAATAGGTGTTGGGAAGCACCTTGTGAAGACAAACTGAATCATCATCATATTCCCTGTCCTCCAGGTGGTGGTGCAAGCTCATGTCAAAACTCAGCTTTGAAGCCTCTCAACCGGATGGAAAAATAATAATAGAAATAGTAATAACGTCTCCCCCACGAGTCTGATCACGTACTGCTCGGCTCTCAAGGTGTTTGATGGAGGGAGGGAAGCTGTCTAAGACATTCCCACCTAACCTTTGGCCCCCTTTTAGCCTTTTCTTTCTCCCTACCTTCCCATACTCTTTTTCTCTCTTCCTCACATTAATTACTTTTCCTCTTTTCTTACTTTTCTCTCTTCCTGACATTAATTACTTTTTCCTCTTTTCTTACTTTTCTCTCTTCCTCACATTAATTACTTTTCCTCTTTTCTTACTTTTCTCTCTTCCTCACATTAATTACTTTTTCCTCTTTTCTTACTTTTCCTCTCCTTCCCATTATCTCAATCTGTCCTTCTTCTCTTGTCATTTTCTTCCTCATTCCGTTCTTCATTACTTTCTTTTTCATCAATTCCTACCTTATCTGACCTCCCTTTTCTCTCTCTGTGTCCTTCCTTTCCTAACCTATCCTAGCCTAACCTAACCTAACCTAACCTAACCTAACCTCCCCTTCCTCCAGTCTCTTGTACTTTCACATCTGCCTCTACTTTCTCCTTCCTTCCTAGTAATTTCCATCTCCTTTTCCTCTTCTCTCGGATATTCTCCAGCTTCTCATTCATCTTCCTACCAACCACTGGCATGCCACTGGTGCATCACCCGACTTGCATTTGCATGTCCCACAAACAACTAGTCCAGTCAGAAGGTTCAGAACGCTGCAGACCATCTCATCACAGGCTCGTAAAGGAGCGACTTTAAAACTATTGAGTCATTTAGCCACGTTACAAACATCCGTCCACTCACCCAATACAAACGAGTGTTCTACTCCATCGATCTTGAAAGACTCCACGTCAAATGTAATATTCACTGTTACACGCAGGAAGTGAAGTCAACTCCCTTCTATTGGAAAATACATACACTTCACATGAACAACAACACGCCTACATGCACGGAACTACAAATGTTTTTTCTTGTACTAAAATTTACTTCAGACTGCATCTTATCATTTTAGTGTAACTATCAAGAAAAAGAAAAATAGAATCCATTTTTCTGCCTTCTTCTATAAGTATGTTTCTGGCCCCTTTCCTCATTTACTTGAGTGTCAATCGACGAAAGCCTCTCTCCTCTTCCCTTTGCCTCTCGAGCTGCGATGAACAAATTAAAAACCAAATGATTAACTACTCCAAATGCACTCATTGGCAATAATCCCTTTTCACCCACATCTGTCCCTTCATTTTCCCACAGACTTTGCTTTCTCCCCCACAAAAATCGATACCGCGAAAGATGGCCGTCTGACTTAAATATTCCTAATCCTGATACTACCTACTAAAAATAACTACAGTTAGTGGTCGTAATATATAGAACTTAAAATGTTATATACATATATATATATATATATATATATATATACATATACATATATATATATGTGTGTATATATATATATTATATATGTATATACATATATATATATATATATATATACATATATGTATACATATATATATATATACATATCCTTTTTCAACCGCATTAACTTCTTTTTTTTATTCCATGTCATCACGAACGAGACTGACAATGCGCTCGTCTGAGACATATACGCATTATCAGTCTCCTTCGCGATGACATGGAATTAAAAGTAACAAAAAAAATTAATGTGGTTGAAAAAAGATTAATTTCTGCACTGAGGACCATTCAGTGTGTGTGTATATATATACATATGCTGGTACATTGTGACAAGTTGATGAAGGTGGAAAAAGAAGTCACGGGTCTAGTTCCGAGTTCCTGAGTTTATTCCTGACCGGTTTCACTCTATGCTTCTTCAGAGGAATATACATATACATATACATATACATATATATATTTTGGAAGGAGGCCATTTATGATGCATGCGTTGTTGAAGTCAACAGCTGCGATAGCATTATTATGCTTGTTGAAGATGGCCAGTTAAGGCCGAAAGACGTCTCGAGAGATATACACCATGGACTTCAGCAATCTGCTTAAGAACCTGCTTCCAGACGACCGCACGTTGGTGCGCAACTTAGAAAAGCATTTCTACAAGCATAATAATGCTATCGCAGCTGTTGACTTCAACAACGCATATATATATATATATATATATATATATATATATATATATATATATATATATATATATATATATATATATATATATATATATATGAGGAGGAGAACAGGGGTGAAAAAGGATTTGGGAGATAGGGTTGATGAAAGAATATTAGGATGGTTTGGGCACATGGAAAGAATGAGTGAAGAAAGACTAGTAAAAGAGGTATGGAAGGCAGATGTGGAGGGAGTGAACATGAGGGGACGTCCTAGGATGAGGTGGATGGATGGGGTGAAGGGGGCTTTGGGGAAGAGGGGAATGTCTGTTGAGGAAGGAAGGGAGAGGACGGAAGACAGAGGTGAGTGGAGAATGGTTGTATATGGATGATGTTGTGACTGCATGAGGAGGAATGGGTGGGGGGTGGGGTAGTATGTGTGAGTAAATTTTGACGCAGCCTGAAGGGATTTCTCCCCGTCCTCGCCTTATATGCAAAGGGGGACGGAGAGGGGGGGTCGCCGATTAAATGAAACGGCCTTGCTGTGGATGTACTGTGTCTTGCGACACTGCTTCTGACCCAGGGCGGTGGGCAGGGTGCAGGGATGACCCGTCATCCAGGAGGTGCTCAGATGAGAGGAAGGGTGGGATGGGTGTGGAGTGTATTTAGGGATGAAATGGGTGGGAGTGTTTTTATGCCTTTCCCTTTTTGGCTACCTCCCTTGGAAGGGGGAAAAAGCCTTGGTATATGTATGTATGTGTATATATATATATATATATATATATATATATATATATATATATATATATATATATATATATATATATATATGTATATTCTTGGCGGGAGTGGGTTTAAGTTTAATTTTCCGGTTGTGTTATTTCACTGTTCTGCTCTAACACTATCGCCCCCACTGGTTCGTTAGCTCGTAGCCCTTGTCGACTATCGTTGCCCCTGTTATCACTGTCTGTGTTGCCCACTGTTACCTCTCTTGTAGTCGTCTTGTAGTTACCTCTCTCTTGTAGTCGCCCTTGTGGTCCTCACTTATGGATATAGCAAATCATTTCTTTTAGTTATAGTCTTCTGTCCAGGAGAATTAAATTCTATTTTTCTTCTATATCTTTCTTCAGTTAATTCTTATACAGCGTGCTCCAAAAGAATCTCCCGAGAACACGTATGCAGGATCCTACGTGAGATTTTCAGTGACGTGATTTTTTTAGTCCAATGATCCTTAACTTTATAGCTAAGATACTCCCCAAAGAACTTGATCTTACAATCGTGAACCAAATGAATTTTCTCTTCCTCCACCCTTTCACCAATCAGGTTCGTTGTTACAAGTCTGTACGGTAATATTGTTTACTTAAAATAATATCGAATTTCTGCATAAGGAATGGCATGCCAGCAAGACACTCGAGCTCCTGGCCAATATTTATAAACAAGATGGGAAGCTGGACTTATGCAGCTCGCTCTCTCGCTGTAATGTCTCATAAACCTAACCCATAAAATGTAACACCCGTCTTCTACCCCTCTTTATACCCTCTTTTCCACCAGCCTCTTACAAACTCTCTCTCACACACATACTCACACACACACACACACACACACACACACACACACACACACACACGCACGCACGCACGCACACACACGCACACACACACACCACGACTCTGTGGCGCGGTTGGTAGAGTCCCCGACTGTCACTACGACGGTCCGGGTTCGAGTCCTGCCCAGGGCTGAAATAAGTTCAGTAGCGCTGTGCTTCGAGTCGTCACTCCAACTCTCGTGGGCGGGGAGTTGGGTGTGTGTGTGCGTGTAAGATCACAGCATTACCTATGCATCGGTCATACGAGCCCTTAACTCTTTTCCGGGAGGGGAACAGCTATCCAGCACGTGATCCAGCACGTGATCCAAAGACCAAGGTGAAGGTGAATACACACACACACACATTTCTTTCCCTTCTTCCTGAGCTCCACTTCCTTTTTTTCCTTCTCTTTCTCTTCTTTCATCCTTGTTAACCCCTCATTTTCCTTCTCCTCCTCCAAACCTTTTATCTCCCTCGTCTTCCTTTTTCTCCTGGCTCTTTAAAACCACCTCCTCCCCCTCCTCCTCTTCCTCCTCCTCCTCCTCCTGTTTTCCCCTTCTTCCTCCCTCGTCTCACACCCCTTTATTTTTTTTTTCTTCTCTTACTACTTGTAGTGTCATGTCAATACATCCGTTCTCTAAGGTTAAGTTTTCCCGCGTAATCTGTTTCCGCAAACTCCGATGTCCTTACTCTGCCACTGTATTGTAATAATTGTATTTCACCCTCATCATCGAATTACTCCATATAAAACTATTTATTTTCATCATATATATCATAATCTATCTTTATATAATAATCAAGCCTGTGTACATACATATATAAGACTATATTTGCATATGTAACCTTATCCACACGGAAGTATGCACTACGATGTTTGCCAATAAATTGATCCTACAAGATATTTCCGAGACATCAAAATTGGTCTCATTCACCTCTACAAAACCAAGTAGACATCCAAACCTACATGCTACCCTTATTTTCATCATTCATTAGTGTCATTCTTATTCCTTTACTGGCCTTTGATGTCTCTTCTTCTCCCCTTCCCCTACGCATCACCCCCCTCTCTTCCCATTTTCTTCATTCTTTTGCGCAGTAAATATTCCCTGTCATCTTCACTTGCACTAAAATCAATTCCTGAGGTCGCACTTCTTCACCTTTTATCCCTCCTTGTGTTTTTCTCTTCCGTATCTCCCCCTCCACCTTCTCCTCCTCTTTTCCCTTTTTCTTCTCCTCTTCTTCCTCCTTATCCTTCTTTTCCTCTTCTTATTCGGCCTCCCACACACACCGCATTTGATACTACTGTTCCTTCTTTTTCGATGTCTCCTGTTCCTTCACCATGTATTTCGGCCCCGAGCTTCTTGAACTTTGGCAATCAACCCCGCGCCCCAACTGAAGTCCCTTATGTTCCTATCCCTGCTCTCTTCCACACCCACTACTCATTCCCCCTTTCATCTTCTGATTCCAGAGGGAAGCACCAACTGTCAAGCTGAAGAGGGAAAGCAGCATACATCAATGGCGTGACTTCTGCTCCCCACTTCTCGAACTATCCTTCCCTCCTCTATCCCCCTCTCCTTCCCCCATCCGCAGCCCCTTTTCCTCCTCCGTTTTCTCCCACCCTGCTCGTCTTATTTATGGTTCACCTTCCCACCTCCCACAAACCCGTTTCTTTTTCGTATTTTAAAAGAGCTATGCTGTAAAATCCAATATTTGATTATTGACGATGGGAGCTAACAGATATCTTCCAATTTTTTGAAAAAAGACGAAAAATATGATTATCACTCCAGGAAAAGTTATTACAGAAAACTTAGTTTGCTTCTATACCATATCACAAATGACGGCCTACTTCTTAAACTGTACTATCTCATTCAAAAAAAAAGATTAGAGAAAAATAAAGAAACCTAAAGAAAAGACAAGCAAAGAAAAGAAATTAGATTAAAAGAAAAAGACAAGAAAAGAGAAAAAAAATGAAAGAAAGAGAAAGAAAAGAA
>NC_134799.1:61057640-61062640 GCF_046742065.1 Oratosquilla oratoria | reverse complement strand
CCTTGCCGTACTCCTTTCTTGATCTTTATCTTTTCTGTATCTTTATGTAATCGAATTACAGCAGCACCTTTCGCATAAATAATTTCTAAAACCTTTATGATCTGTTCGTTTGTATCCTGCTTGCGTAGCGAATTTAGTATTGCTATTTGTTTTACCAAGTCAAAGGCCTTCTCGTAATCTACAAAAGCTAAACAGAGAGGAATATTGTATTTTGTCGTTTTTTCGGTTAGTTGGTTCATCGTCTGCAAATGGTCTAAAGTCGAATATCCGTTCCTAAATCATACCTGCTCTCTCGGTTGATTTCCATTTAAAACTTGACTCAGTCTATTTGTAAGGATCTTGGAGAATACTTTATATAAATCTGATAGCAAGCTAATTGCTAGATTGTTACTAAGGTCCTTCTGGTCTCCTTTTTTATGAATTAAAACCACTATAACATTACACCACGATCTAGGAACGCTTTCTTAATGTAAGCACTGGTTGTACAAATGAGCTAACTTAATGTGAACTTCTTTCCCTGCGTCTTTCAACAGATCTGTCGATACACCATCTTCCCCAGGTGCTTTTTCTCGTTTCATATTTTTAGAGAAAATTCTACTTCTTTTATAATCTCTGGTACATTATTAACGTCTACAGATGAATTTACTGACTCACTACGGTCTTCGACGAGTAAAGCTTTTGGTAAAATTCTTCTACTCTTTTTACCATTCTGTCTCTGCATTGAATGACTTCTCCATTTCTATATTTCAACCATATAATTCACTTCCTTCCTAAAGCATGTCTGCGCTCGGTCCCTTTAATACTTTTACCTTTCCTAATAGTTTCCTCTATTCTATCCATATTTCTCTTTCTTTTCTCTAATCTCTACCTTTTGTTGACAAGCTTGTTTAATTCTACTCTTTCTATTTCGTTTCTCCTGCTTTTAATCTGCATGGCCCTTCTTTTAATTAGGTCTTTTATAGCTTTAGAGTATTTGTTTTCTCTAATATTTTTTGTACTTCCTACTTTCTCTGCCGATTCCCTAATGATATTCGCTAAATTCAAATTCCTATGCTCGATGGTGTCCTTGTTAGTTCTAAGAGCTTCGAATTTATTTTAATTTCTAACTGAAATTTCTTATTATCATCTTTAACCTTTGCAAGGCTTATTTTCTTTATTAAAACTTTTTTATTTCTCTCGGCTCTGAAATTGAATTTAGGTGTGCAACCTACTATTCTATCGTCACTACCTATATTGATGTTATTTATCAACGTATGATTGCTAACGCTCTTGGTCTCATCTCCTAATATGAACTCTACTTCGTTCTTTGCTGTTCTATTTGGACTTCTCTAGGTCCATTTACGACCTACACGCTTTTGGAAGACAGTGTTCATTATCTTCATGTTGTAGTTCTCTGCTTCATGTTGTAGTTCTCGCCTCTGTCATTTCTTTCACCTACTCAAAACTTCCCAATGTACGACTCATCTCCCATATCATTTTCCACTTCAGCATTAAAATCGCCTATTACCAACGTGTACTTACTTTTTTTCTTATCCATTACCTGACTTGAATCATCACAGAAGGACTCAATTTCATCGTCTGAACTCTGTGTAGTTGGTGCATAAACCTGGACTATTTTTAGAGTGTACCTTTTACACAGCCTAATCACAATTCAAACTACAAAGGATTACAAAGGCGGAGCATGCCGACAGGAGACCTTTTGATCCATATCTAGGTCGGATGCGAAAAAAAAAATCATAATAATAGAATAATAGATAAAAACTATAATAATGTAAATAACAAATAAAATACATAAATAAATGCATAGGTATAGTTAAATAATAAACAAACAGGTAAATAGTAAATAATAATAAATTGACATATAACTAATAATAAATGAAAATCAGACAGTAAATGATAACAAAACAAAAACAAATAATATAAGATAAATTATAATCATTACAGCATCTTACTTAGGTATTTATCTAAATGATTTTTAAAGCTTCGAACTGAACTACATTGCACTACCTGTGCAGGAAGTTTATTCCATTCATTAACTACACGGTTGGCAAAGTTGTTTCTACCTACTTCCAAATTGAATCTATTTCCGGACAGTTTGAGACCATTGTTTCTTGTCTGATTCATTCAATGTGAAAATTTTGTCACTTTTGATGTTGTCATCTCTGCCTAATAAACTACAGAATCTGACTACGTTACCAGCAATTTCTCGGTTTATCAAGGATCATACTCCACTAGATCTTTCTTTGTTCTTACCTCTATAGTAGAACAGGTGGTGACCATCTTGTATTTGTATCAGCTTTTCTGCCGCTCTTCGGACTTCGGTCAGTCCTACGATGTCCCACTTGATGTTGCCTAGTTCTTCCATGAAACTCTACAGCCTGTGGTCTTCTGAGAGTGTTCTATTGTAGTATGTATAAATCTGCATTTTCTTCATGCTGCTTAATGTCCAAGATTTGGATCTGCTTGGACAGTGTTTACTCACATTAGGTGACACACTGTCCGTAAGCACACGAGGCAATGCGTTTGGACCTTTAGGAGACGATGATCCAACAGGAACGCCCGGTTTTGTTTTGGTTGTACTATTCATGGTTGCTATGAAGGGATTTTTGCAGTAATCTAATCTCCTTGCCAACTTGTTTCTGGTGAGATATTTCTCTGGTTTCACTTTATCCATTATATTCGGTGAAGCCCTATATGTCTAGAGGGTGCCCAATGGTCCACGCCGTCATTATAACGGTACCACATATATCTATGAGGAATTCCCCTGTTCGTCATCAGGGACGTGCCAATTAGAGTGGGTCCTGCGACTGTGTGAGCTACTTTTTGTTTGATCTTTCTTACAAAACCTATGGGTGACTCTGCAGAGATTTCTTCTCTATCGACATAGCTCTTGTAATCATTAATATTATTAAGCATATCCACCACGTCAAGGTGTCAACTCTCGGATAGGACAAATACACACAGACTCACACACACACACACACACATATATATATATATATATATATATATATATATATATATATACACACACACATATATATATATATATATATATATATATATATATATATGTTTGTGTCAATTGACATCTAGAAATAAGCTCGTCTGCTGGGATTCGAACCCTCACCTGAGCGGCTTGCGTCTTACAAGATAAAGACCGTACCATCACGCAATCCTGACCCTTCAAAACTAAGTCGTTTCGTTTTGAAGTGTCAGGATGGCGTGATGGTACGGTCTTCATCTTGTAAGACGCAAGCCGCTCAGGTGAGGGTTCGAGTGCTTTCGTGACAGATTCACATTGTCAAGGAATACAGAAAAGTGAGTACAAACAAATTAAGATACAGAGTATAAATAGGACAAGTGAGACATTTGAACCCCCCCACCCCCCCTCTCCGAAGCCTGAAAGCTCAGGTTGGGTCCCTCGGCGAGGTCGTGGAAACAGAGAAATGTCGTCACATTAACTTTTGAAATATGTACTATCTATATCATTGAGAATATATGGATCTAATCTATATAATCCTAAACTATTATTAATAAGTTGTATTTGATGACCCCTGACTCTATGATATTTTTTTCTGTTATATTTTTACACTGCATAATTTTTTAAGCATTTTTCCAGTCAATAGGATGGTCAAAGTCACGAACATGTTTAGAAAGGGCACTAGATTCCTAGCCTTTTTTAATACTGTTCTTATGTTGTTTTATTCTAACCTCTAATTCTTTTCCTGTTTGACATACATTTCATTTATCACATTTACTATAAGGTATTTTGTATACACAGCCTATTGAGTTGTCAGGGGAATTTTTTATGAGAAGATTTTTTAGGGTTGAATTATTTTTTAAGGCTACATTTACATTGACATTTTTAAGTATAGTGGGAATCTATAAGATTTTCATTAAAAGGAAGTACTAGTAAAAAAAAAAATTCAAACTTTTGTTTTGGTTCACCTTTATAGAAAGTCCTTTTTGTTTTTTGTTTTTTAGATGTTTGTCCAGAAAGAATTTGGGATATCTTAACTGTGTTCCGATGTCGTCGTTTTTTTTTTTGTTTTTTTTTTTGTTTTTTTTTTCATCATCAACATATTCTGGGCTGCAAATGCGCAAGCTACGAAGTAACATGGAAGAAAATGCTGACTGTTTAACTCTATCATGGTAAGCAGAATAGTAATGGATATACGCGTTGACATTGGTTGGTTTTCGGTGAATACTATATTTAAAATTTCTATTGCACCTATGAATGTTGCAGACTAGGAAAGAAATGCATGAATCATTTTGAATTTCTACAGTGAACTTTATAGAAGGAACCAATTGATTCAGTTTAGGCACAAAAACATCAATATTTTCATAGTTTGACCAATTGCAGAGAATTTCGTCGACATACCGAAACCATTTGATCTTTTTGGGAAGTATGCTTGTTAAAAGTTTGGTCTCCAAAAATTGAATGTAGATGTTACTTAGAACGGCTGATATGGGGATTCCCCATCGCCATCCCGAATTCCTGTTTATAGAATTTTCCATTAAACTCAAATTTACAGTCTTTGATACATATTTCAATAAGGTCAATAATGGTTTTAGTATCATATGAAAGATTGTGGTGCGGTAATTCTTCCGCTAGAAATTCGAGCAGGTCATTAACTAGTATTTTGCTAAATAGAGAAGTAACATCAAAACTGATCATTTTAAAATCATAATCTATCTCAAGTCTATTCAATTTATCAATAAGATCAATATTGTTCTTGACATTTGCTTCTGATATTTTTCCTACAATTGGGTTCAACAGTCACCAGCCATTTGGACAATTTGTATGTTGCTGATCCTATTGAACTTATAATAGGTCTAACAGGGCTGGGGGTTTTTTTTTGTGCATTTTGATTAATCCATATATATAAGGTAAATTTGGTGAAATGAACTAATGAAATTTAACAATAGTAAATGCAAGGTTACGCACATAGGTAAAAATAACACTAAGTACGATTACAAGTTATTTAGAAATTCAA
>NC_134799.1:61050140-61052640 GCF_046742065.1 Oratosquilla oratoria | reverse complement strand
ATATATATATATATATATATATATATATATATATATATATATATATATATGTATGTATGTATGTATATATATATATATATATATATATGTATATATATATTATATATATATAAATATATATATATATATATAGATAGATATGTATATATATACATATACATATACATATATATATATATATATGTCTGTATTTCTCTTTCTTTTTTATGATATTACCCACCGGCTGCGCCAGTCCTTGCTTTGCAAAGAGCTCGACCAATTTTTAGCGGCCTCCGGTCGCAGGCACCTTTGGCATGACTCCACTAGATCTAAATGACTTAACGACTTCACTAGATCTACTATACAGGACACCACTGTATCTACAGGACTTCACCGGACCTATAGGACTCCACTGGATCTATAGGACTCCACCGAATCTACAGGACTCCACTGGATCTATAGGACTCCACCAAATCTAAATAACTCTACTGGATCTAAATGACTCCAACGGATCTACAGGACTCTACTGGATCTACAGGACTCTACTAGATCTACAGGACTCCACCGGAGCTACAGGACTCCACTGGAACTATAGGACTCCACCGGATCTACAGGATTCCTCCGGATTTACAGGATTTCACTGGATCTACAGGATACCAACAGATGTACAGGAATCTACTGGATCTACTGGACTCCACCGGATCTATAGGATTCTTTCGGGTCTGCAGTACCCCACCACTCTGTTGACAAAATGTCCCAAATATAACGTCCTTCTTTTGATGGCAACTAACGATAAAAAAAAGTCTCAGTATTTTGTATTTCTATTCTTTAGTAACTAAGAAACATTAAGGTGGCCGGAGTCCCAGATGGCCTTCCTCAAGATCAAGTTGAAATCCACATGGATCGTGTTTTTATGTACTCCATGCTGAAAGGATTAAGACACTCTTAACAAAATTCTTTGCAATAACACTCCTTACACGTTTTGCTCAAGTTAATTCCAAGCAATTATATGCAGATGAAGGTAGGATGTCATTCTGAAGGGATCAAAGTCGTCTCAATTAACCTATTCAAGGCAACGCCGGAGGACTTTATTGGGAAGAATCCTAGCTGAAGGGCGAATTGAAGATTCTATTATGTTTAACGCCAGAGGATCTGATTCTTCTGATGGTCGGACCCCATGCCGAAGAAACTGGAATGCCATTCAGCCAGAAAGGGGGGAGGAATAAAGATGAAGAAGAACTTTCGATTTGATTAATTTTCTTCAGGTGGGCCTTGACTCGTGTTGATGTAATAAAACCTTTGACATGCTTTCATAAGCAGCAGGATACCAGGATGACTATTTCGAACCTGTTCAGCAAATGGTCCACCTAAGCTGAATAGAAGTGCCCGGATTTAACTTACATATGGTCTGGGTTATAGAAGTGGAGGGGGAAGAAAATCGTCCTACCCTCGGCTGACTCTGCCTTGTGTTATTAGTCAGATCAAAGGTTTTAGCCTACTAAATCTATGAGAAAGGATTAACTGAGGTTCTTAATCCTTCTAGATGAATACAATCGTTTGACATTAAACAGAGCAAACTCTGCAGAGTGCACCGTCGAAGCGTTGTGTGTACAGAAATCTGGAGATTGTTTTCAAGTAATATTTTCTGGATGCTACAACTATACTAATCAGCGCCCTAAGGAAAACAAACGAGTCGTTTTCGAATTTAATCTAGTCCAGCTTAATTTGCACACCAATGGTTTTAATCTCCTGTGAGAAACACCGAATTGCTTCCTTCCGCGTCAGGTGGTACTTATATCTCCCCTAGTCTATTCTAGTTGGTTGTGTAAGGCTCCTTTGATAACAAAGGGAACTTACATAGATAAACCTTTCCTATACAAGAGAGTACGCACTTGCTATTTCAATCTGACTGCCGTTAAGCTATTTCATTTAGCTGTGTGGCGACCTTTTACGAATTAAGTCTCCACTTTTTCGGTAAAGAAAATGTGGTCTGGTAGCCACCCTATCATTTTATTCAGGTAAGGGACGCTTTCTATAAACATGGAAAATAATTTCTACCGCATTTAAGTTAATCCCCACAAATAAGTTCATATAATAATCGAGCCTTATCTATTTTCCTACGACAGTTGCCCAGAAAAAAAAGAAATGACGGCTCCATACTCTTTGCGGCAGAACATGAAGTTTCTCGGTATCACTGACGTGTACTTGCTTTTCTTGGACCACCAATTTCTCCCCCACGAGCCCAAAAGTTTTTATCATTTTCTCCCCTGTTCTGGGTCACTACGAGTACTATGGTTTCATTTTCATTCTCTGTCATCTTCCTCCTCTTATTCCTCATTTTTCTCTTCTTCTCCGTCCTTCCCTTTCTCCTCCTCCCCTTTTTGCTCAATTCCTCTTGTTGTCCTCCTCTTCCTTTTCTTCCTCACCCCCCTGTTCCAACTAATCCTTATCGTCTTGCTGTTCCTCATTCCTTTTCTTCTCCTGCTCCCCTCCTTCTTCTCTCATTCTCCTTCCTCCTACC
>NC_134799.1:61040140-61042640 GCF_046742065.1 Oratosquilla oratoria | reverse complement strand
AAAGGGGAGAAGGAGAAGGAAGTTGAGGAGCAGAAAGGAAAAGAGGAAAAGGACAAAAATTAGAAAGAGGAGATTGAGGAAGAGGAGGAGGAGAGGGGAAATGAAGAAGAGGACGAAACGGAGGAGAAAGAATAAGGAGAAGGACAAAAATAAAAGAGAAGGAGGAGAAAAGAGGAGAAAGGAGGAGAACGAGGAAGAGAAACAGAAGCAACAGGAAGAGGAAGAAGAAGAGGAGGAGGAATAGAAGGAAGAAAATGAGGAGGATAAGAAGAAGAAAGGTAAGGAGAAGTAGGAGGAAGACAAGAAGAAGAAGGAAGAGAAGTAGGAGTGGAAAGGAGGGGAAGAAGACAAAGAAAAAGAAAAGGGAGAAGCGGAGGACAATAATAAGAAAAAGAAGACAAATGAAGAGGAGGAGGAAGAGGAGGAGGAGGAGGAGGAGGAGGAGAGGGAGGAATATGAAGAATAGGAAGGGGAGAAATAAAAGGAAGAGAAGGAAGAGGAAAATGAAAAGAAAGTAAATGAGGACAAGAATGAGAGAGAGAAGGAAAAGAAACTGGGAAGGAGGATGAATTAGAGGAAGTGAAAAAGAAGGAAGAGTAGGAGGAGGAGGAGGAGGAAGAGGAGGACAAGAATAAAAAAGAGAGAAAGGAGAGGGAGGAGAAGGAGGAGATGCAGCAGCACCAGAGAATGGAGAGGAAGGTAAGGAGGAATAGAAGGAAGAGGAGAAGAGGGAGGGGGAAGAGGATGAGGGGAGGAGGAATAGAGGGAGGAGGAGATGAGTAGGAGTAGGAGTAGGAGGAGTAGGAGGAGGGGAGGAGGAATAGAAGGAATAGGAGAAGATGGAGGGGGAGTTGGAGGAGGGGAAAAGGAATAGAGGGAGGAGGAGAAGGTAAAGAGGAGTAGGAGGAGTAGTAGGAGGAGGAGGAAGGAAAGAAGAATAGATAGAAGTAGCAGGAGCAGAAGCAGAAAGAAGACAAGAAAAAGGAAGAGAAGAAATAGGAAGAAAAGGAGGAGGAGGAGGAGGAGGAAAAAGAGGAGAAGAAGAAGGAGATGAAAGAGGCGAAGTAGGGCAGGAGAATATAATGTATACCCTTCTGGTATCTTTGATAATCCTAGATGTTGTTATGGAGTTGCCTAAGTTCCCAGGAGTTCCCAGGAGGTTGCGGGGGTGAGAGGCTGAGCTTATTTTTGGAACCAATCACTCTCCACTTGGAGTGACTGCTTCTCAGCCTTTACACCTCACATCACGGTTCCGCTCTGGAGCACACAGTGCCTCGGTGTTACGTGTTACTGTGATACACGGGGGTGGTGCCAAGTGCCACAGTGATACACAGTGATGATGCCACGCGCCACGGCCATATCCGGTGATGGTGCCACTTATCACGGTAATGCCCGATGATGGAGCCTTGTGCTGCGATGTGCAACGGTGAATCATGTCGGAATTATGTGAAGCAGTGATCAACGGTTATAGTGCCAGGTTAGATGGTGACGTAAAGTTGTGTGGTGACATAATCTACATATTTCATTCTGGTTGGATCCTAACGGTTCTGTTCAGCTTCAGGGTTGCCTTGATATACTGTAGGTACCTTCTTTTTTTACGGAAAGAATATGATCTAGATTTTATTCCTGTTGAAGCCAGAAGTTGTTATTCTGCTGAAAGAATGTCATTCTTAGATCATGATGACTGATATTGGGTATAAAAAGAAGACAGTTATTTTGAGGATTGTCATTCTTAGATCATGATGACTGATATTGGGTATAAAAAAAAGAGTCATCTTGAGGATTGGGCCTACCAAACATGTCGCTAGCTTCTTTAGCATTCAACTTTAACCTTACCAATTAGTGGTTCTTTTTTAACCTTGGCTGAGAAACGTGAGGTGCCCAGGTCTTGTCTTGGTCGCAACTGGCACATTAAAATATACTTTGTAAACTTCAAACGTTTTTCCAGATGATGTCACAGAGAACATCTTTGCTCTTTTCTTTTGAATTGACCACATATGTAACACAATGCACCTGGAGGATGATTGCACCCTTTTGATGCCATTTCACCTCTTGTGACGTGTCTTCTCAGGCAGACAAAGCAGAACTGATTGGTGGTCTGCAAGCCCCAAATTTTATATTGTCAAGCAATACTCTAGAATATTCTTGGTCTAGAATGTGTTCTAGAATGTTCGCAATGTTTCTAGAATATTTTTCAACCTACCTTAGAATATTCTGAATCATTCTAGAAAATAATTGTAGATTCTAGAAAATTGTTGATTATTCTACATATTTCTACTGTATTCTAGAAAGTTATAGAATATTCTTGAAACGTTTACATTGAATAGAATGTTCCAAAATATTCTAGAAAGTTATGTAAAAAATGTATAACATTCTGGAACATCTGACAAGATTTCTGAAATGTAAGCAAATTCTTCTAAATATGAAAACTTTCTTGCTAGGTCTGGTCATTTCAAGAATGATCTTGTTAAAAAAAAAATTTAGAACATTCATATTTTTT
>NC_134799.1:61000140-61030140 GCF_046742065.1 Oratosquilla oratoria | reverse complement strand
GGACCAACCATGATGAGTCTATTCTTTAAAAGTTTGGGAAAGTAAATAATAAAAATTTAATTCTGTTAATGGTGATAACAAGCAAAGTTGAATGAATTAAACATTGAAGTACAATTTTACACACGCCAACCTTTACTTTTCCTTCATGGTAATAAGATATCCATATAATTCATTCCCACTGTTCTCCTACCCTTCAACAGAATGACGTAACTTAATGTATTGTTTCTGGCTAAGGACGCAGGGTTTTAGTCAATTCCTAAAAAATCACGTTTTATTTGCAAAAATATAATCCATCATGCAAGTCAGCGTGATAAGAGTGACTGTAGCGCGGTCAGGAATATTATTCCGGGTGGAAATATCGAGAAATAAACAACGAAATCTGATTTCATTTCTGTTAGTCAGGATGCGGGTGGTAGAGAGAGACGTCTGCATTTGCATTTCTGGTGGAAGGTGATATCTCTCAACGTTGACAACATAGACTCTTGTTTCAACACCACCCTCCCCACGGGTATGTTCACAAACGCTTCTACGAAAAAAGTTGCAACTCAATAAACAAATATAATGTTCTTTTCTAATGAATATCTAGCCACATTAATACAATGGAGGACTTTTGTTCCCAGACGTTGCATGATTCATGATCGGCCTTATTTTACATCACAAGCACGATGGTATATCAGAAAAAAAATGCAGTTAAAGTTACTAAACTGTAAATATTTCATGCTATGCGATATCATTAAAATAACAAAAGTTATGCAATTACTTATATGAATAAAACACGCATACATAGATACACAAAAATATACGTACATACATACATACATACATACATACATACATACATACAACTATATATTCATACTGTTATAGCCAACCGTGAATCGAATGAGACTTTCAAATCTTCCGCCTGCTACTAACAAAGTTTTGAATTTGTCTCATCACCATCAACGTGTAAACAACGTTGGTACTCGAAACTTGACCATGAAACAATTAGCCACGCCCCCCTCGACTATATAAAGGGGACCGGCCTTCAGCCGGCTCTCACTCTTACCTACAACCCCCACCTGAAGACTTCACGTACCTGGTCTCACCCCATCTTCGCTGTTGATTATGCATCAAGTAAACGCAAGTATAGTGTAAACCAATTCTCTTGGACTTGTATAGGGTTCTTAAATATTTTGTTTGAATTATATAAGTTTGTTAAGACTCGGTGAACTGTGAGTTGTACGTTTTCTTTTATTAGGAAAGTGTATTTATGTTATTCCTCAGAATACTGTGAGTGTATGTTTGTAAATGTAAAAACAGTAAAGCTTTATTTTTTCACTTGTAGTAAAAATAGATTATTAAGTTTCGTGCAGACTTCTATCTTACCTAACCTTTCTTATAATCTTGCTTACATCCAGTCTCATATAGAGCTATTCATTGGAACGTACCTTAACCTATCTATTCTCTATACGTTCCACTTTATTGTTACGGGCTTGCTCCCGAACTGGAACTCGACTTACCCCTAAACTCGAAATTATTTTCATACTTTCCATCAACTCAGGCCAAACCTAGCAAGCCCATGACAATACATACATACATAAATACGTGTACACATGCAAAAATATTATATACATTAACATATACATTTATAATTACATATACACATACATACATAATTACCTACATACGTACATACATACATACATACATACCTACACACACGCATATGTATACTGTTTATGTATGTATATATATATATATACACATATATATATATATATGTATATATATAAATATATATATATATATATGTACATACGTATATACAGTATATATATATATATACATGTATACATATATATATATATATATATATACATATATATATATACGTATATACAGTATATATATATATATATACATTTACATTCATATATATATATATTTGTATATATTTGCCTGCTTGTGTGTGTGTGTGTGTGTGTGTGTGTGTGTGTGTGTGTGTGTGTGTGTGTGTGTGTGTGTGTGTGTGTGTGTGTGTGTGTGTGTGTGTGTGTGTGTGTGTGTGTGTGTGTGTGTGTGTGTGTGTGTGTGTGTGTGTGTGTGTGTGTGTGTGTGTGTGTGTGTGTGTGCGTGTGTGTGTGTGCCTGTGTGTATGAGTGTACGCGTGTATGTTTTCATGTTAACATTTGAGCGAGTGCGTCCTCTCCTTCATAAAGTCACAATGACCTGGAGCCTAACGCATATTCAGGAACGGCCTTTTCCAGTTGACCAGAACAATTTTCAAGATTCCAATATTCTCTTGGGTACGCAATGAGGAGCTTCAGAATCCTGATCGAACACCCAGTGTCTCTTCTACGTGTTTCTTCACATTACTATTTTAAGTTTTTTACTATTATTGTCATTATCGTTATTGGTATTATTATTATTATTATAGCTGGTTTCCGTAGGACACTTTAGGTATGATCGATCATTTAAATGACCAGGCGGAAAACAGATACATACATACATACACCAAGGCTTTTTCCCCCTTGCTAGGGAGGTAGCCAAAAAGGAAAAGGCATAAAATCATTCCCACCCATTCCATCCCTGAAAACACTCCACACCCCTCCACCCTCCCTCCCATCTTAGCACCTCCTAGATGACGGGTCATCCCTGCACCCTGTCCACTGCCCTGGGTCAGAAGCAGTGTCGCAAGACACAACACATCCACAGCAAGGCCGCTTCATACATATATATCATAAAACAACAAAGTGGTTACAATCCACAGTAGTAAGTGTACATGTGTCTGTCAAATTTCCACTTCACTCCATACAGGCAGGTAACGTATTGTACAACTTGCTTAAACTAGGTTCATGTAAACTAGACAAAGCTAGCAAGCAAAGATAAACTTGGCACGGCGTAGCTGCCCTTACTTCTACTCCAAAGTTAGATTGGAATACATTTATTTTTGTATATACATATACACAGAATACAAGCTTGTCCCCTTCTTTATATAACCTCTTTTTTCCACAGTTTTTCTTCTCGTCATCCTAAAACACTTCTGCCCTTACTTCCACTCCAAAGTTAGATTGGAATACATTTATTTTTGTAAATACATATACACAGAACACAAGCCTGTCCGCATTTTTATATGACCTCTTTTTTCCACAGTTTTTCTTCTTGTCATCCTAAAACACTTTGCAAGAGATCATCATTTTCCCTGAGCCTTGTAGGGAATTGTGCAGCCTGTCTGTGTGTGCTGGAGTAGTTAAAGTTTACTGGAGCGTCCAAGTAGGGAAGGACAAATAAAGAGACAAGCTGAGGGGTCGGAAAGAGAATACTAGAAAAAGGAAGACACATAGTTGAGGGGAAAAAATAGAGATGGAAAGAGCAGGAGAGGGATGTGGGAAAGTAAGGATATGGAGGAGAGAGAAGGGGAGGGGAAGGGGAATTAAGGGAAAGGGAGGGGAAGGAAGGGAAAGAGAGGGGAAGGAAGGGAAAGAGAGGGAAGTGGTGGAAAAAGATGCGGAGTGGAGGAAGGGGGAGGGTAAGGTAGATGAAGGAGGGAAGTGGAAGGAAGGCGAGTGGAGGAGAGGAGAGGAGAAAGATGGGCAAAGGCGAGGAGAGAGAAAGGGAAGAGAGATTAGAAGGGAGGAAAGGGGAGGAGAAGGGGAAGGGGAAGGAAAGACCAGAGCAAAGCAAGGCAGGGAAAGTGAAGAACAGTGGAGAGGGAAGGCGAAGGGAAGTACGAAGGAGATGATAAAAAGGAGGAGAAGTGGAAGAGGTGAAGGGAGAAGAGAAGAGGAGAGTGGAGGGCAGAAGAGGGGAGGAGAGAGGGGAGTGGGAGAAGGAGGGGAGAGAAGATGAGATAGGAGGGAAAGGGAAAGGAGGGGTTGAAGGAAGGATAGAAAGCCAGGAGAAGAATAGGCAAGAGAGAAGAAGGGAGGGTAAGGAAAAGGAAGGGAGGGATGGGTAGGGAAAGGGGTGGAGGAGAGGGAAGGGAGAAGAGGGAGAGATAGGGAGGTGTACGGAGGAAAAGAACTACAGACATGTCACTTCCTTTTCACGCCGCCATGATTGTATTTAGATCATTTTGATGGTATGTCTTCTCTCCCCCCCCTCCCCCCGTCATTAGAGCGTCATTTAACTTTTAATCTTCCCTAAACGTGGAGACAGAATTATATCGTTAATTTATGTAATAAGTGAGATGGATTTCAGTGATCAGCCGTCATCAATCTAGCCTTGCCTTTCATGACCAACCTCTGTTCTCTACTTGACATCAGGCGGTAGTTCGGCGTTTAATTTTTTATTATGCCTTTGAGCCCTAATCACCTGACTTTGCACCTAAGTCTGCCATAAAGAAACTTCTACTTCTCCCACTCAATCCCTTACCTTATCCTACCCTTTCTCCTTCTCGTTTTCCTTCTCCTTCTCCTACTCCTCTGTTTCTTTTCTCTACTCCTCCTCCTCCTCCTCCTCTTTCTCATCCTGATTACCATTTCCTTTCTTCTCTTCCTCTTTCTCCTCCTTCTCCTTCTCCTCCTCCTTCTGCTTCTCCTCCTCCCCTCCTCCTTTCCTCACCCTTCCCCTCCTCCTCCTTCTCCTTTTCCTTCTCCTCGTACTCCTCCTGTTTCCTCTTCTCCTCCTCGGCCCTCTCCCTCTCTTTCTCCTGTTCTTTATTCTCCTCCACCTACTTCTGATCTTTCTACTCCTCTTTGTCCTACTCCTCTTTATCCTACTCCTCTTTATCCTTCATCTCTTCCTCTTCCACTCCCTGTTTCCTCTGCTTGCACCCAACTCGATCATTTATACGGTATAAAGTTTTGGCTCCTGGTAGTTGCAAACTGATGTTATGCTACACTCCACGTGACACCCATCTAACCAACGTGGGAAAAGAAAAGTGAACGACAAATAACAATAGCTAAAAAAAAGGAAGTCTGTCAAAATGTTCGACCCAAACATCTAGTGCTAGGAATGTTGATGGAAGCCTGTATAGTAGAATAGAGGACGCAAAAAGTTCAATGGGACATTCAAGAGGAGTCAGTTGATAAATCGATAAGCCTTCAGGGCCCCTTTGTGATAAAAAAGAGGTACTACGATTTGCATCTTCCAGCTTACCCTCCATCCTTTCTCTCTCTCTCTCTCTCTCTCTCTCTCTCTCTCTCTCTCTCTCTCTCTCTCTCTCTCTCTCTCTCTCTCTCTCTCTCTCTCTCTCTCTCTCTCTCTCTCTCTCTCTCTCTCTCTCTCTCTCTCTCTCTCTCTCTCTCTCTCTCTCTCTCTCTCTCTCTCTCTCTCTCTCTCTCTCTCTCCCTCTCTTTCTTTCTTTCTTTCTCTATTTTCCCATTATATGTATATATATATATATATATATATATATATATATATATATATTATATATATATATATATATATATATATATATATATATATATCCATCATGTACAAACATAGAAACACACACACACAACTATACACACATACACACAACTGTACACACACACACACACACACACAAGCACACACACACACACACACACACACACACACACACACACGGCTCAGTGGCGGATTGGTAAAGCACTGGCCTCACAAGCCAGAGAATCGGGGTTCGATTCCCCGGCCGGGCGGAGATAAGTTGGGTTTGTCTCCTTTCACGTGTAACCCCTGTTCACCTAGCAGTGAGTAGGTACGGGACGTTAGTCAAGGAGTTGTGACCTTGCTGTTCTGGTGTGTGGTGTGTGAGTGGTCTCAGACCTACCCAGAGATCGGCAAATAATGAGCTCTGAGCTCACTGCCGTAGGGTGGTGTCTGGATGTCTCGACAGAGACTGCAGCAGATCCGAGGTGAATACACGCACACACACACACACACACACACACACACATAGAAGTGCATAGAATGGAGCCATACTCAAAAGAAAATGATCGACCTCTAAAGGTCAAATTAAGATCACAAATTGTAGCAGAAGAAGTATTAGCAAAACCAGGAAGGTTGGCAAATAGTAAAAAGTATGAAAGTATATGGATAAAAGAGAATTGAAAAATGAGGAAAAAGAAAAATAGAAGACACTAGGAAGTGAAGCTAAAGAAAAAAACAAGAAAAGAACGGAGATCGTAAAGAACGAATTCTATTGGAGAATACTAGACATGAGTCTGAGAAAATGGTATATTAAAAAAGAAACGAGGGGAACAGAGAACGAGACAGAGAAGGAAAAAATTAAAAGTGACTCACACTAACATAGACGAATTGATCTCAGGATTAAATTAACTAAATGATTATCTGTTAGAAGAAAAACAAGATATAATGGGAATTGTGGAGACGAAACTAAGGGGTCCAACATCACTAAATAGTGTTGGACAAGGATTATATAATCACTGGATGAAAAATAATGAGAGGGTGGAGAATTTATGTTTTTGACTAAGAAAAAATTAAATGTGACGAAGGTTACAGATAGAGAAAACAGTGTGGAAATGATCATGATAAAAGCTGAAAATAGTGACATGAAAAGTAGAAACTTTGTGGGGATTTATGTGCCCTCAAAAGCGGGTTCTTGGAAAGAGAGCGATTATTCTAAAATGTTAGAAGACACAAGGCATTCATTAAATGAGATGCTGAAGGGTGGAGGAAACGTAGTACTTAAGGGAGAAATGTGTTGGGAAGAGATGATAGTGAAAGGTGGAGAGGACCTTTGGGAAAATATATTGATTGAATGACTATAGAATATGCAATGACACAGTGGGTAAAAGAAAATACCAGATATAGAAATAATGAAGAACAGTCGAGACTAGATCTAATATTTACATCAGAGCCTGAAATTGTAGATAAAAATTAATACAAGATACCAATTGGGAAGAGTGACCACATACTACTTAAGTTTGAGCTAAAAGAGGAAATATATATGGAAAGAAATGAGAAATATAGAAAAGGAAGACTGATGTATAACAAAACGGACTTTGGAAAACTTATAAACTTCTTTCAAAAAGCGAATTTAGAAAAAGTCTACAATAAAGAGACACAAGTGGAGGAGAAATGGATGATCTTGAAAGAAATCTACAACGAAGAAGTGCATAAATATGTACCAAGACAAAAACAGGAAAAGGTCTATATTAAGTGCTGGTTTAACAGAAGGTGCAGTGAGGCGAAAGATAGAAGAGATGAAGTTTATGAAAGATGGAAAAAAAACTGGAAAGTGGCCAATATATATCAATCTAAGGAATATATATGTAAAAGTACGCAGGGAGGAAAAAAGAAACTATGGAAAAGACATAATAGAAAAATTCAAGGACCAATCAAAATTATTCTATAAATCTGTAAACAGTAAACCAGAAAACAAACAGGAAATAGTTAAATTACGAGAATGTAATATAGAATACACAGAAGATGTAGAAATGGCTGAAGTCATGAACAAACACTTCAAGTCTATGTTCACTAAAGAAAATATACATTATGGGGATGAAATAAGAAAAGAGAGATCCCCGCCCATGAGAGTAATGATTGTAACAAGAAAAGAAATAACGAACCAAATAATAAAACTTGATGTCAGGAAATCGCACAGCCCGGATGGAATTGCAAACTGAATACTAAAAGAATATATAGATGAACTAATAGACAAAGTATATAAGGTAATAAGCTGCTCACTCAAAGAAGGAAAAATACCGGAAGACTGAAAAAATTTAAATATCGTACCAATATATAAAAGGGGAAACAAGGAAGACCCAGAAAATTACAGACCGGTCTCCCTTACAAGTACAGTAGCCAAAATTTGTGAGAAAAAAAAAATCAAAAATTGATGGACAAAACATCTGGAGGAAAACAATATACTGAACCCGAGACAATTCAGATTTAGACAGGGAATATTAAGCGCCACAAAATTTATTTGTTTGTATTCAAGACTAATATATATAATACAAAAAAGGGATGGATGGGCTGATTGTGCTTTCCTATATTTACAAAAAGCTTATGATAAAGTACCACACAAAAAATTAATAAGAAAACTAGAAATCATAGGAGAGATACAGGGAAAACGATTGAAATGGATGGAGGATTTCTTGTATGAAAGAGAAATGAGATTAGTGCTCAGAGATAAGAGTTCTAATTAGGAAGAAGTGATTAGTTGTGCCCCACAGGGATCAGTATCGGCTCCGATAATGTTTGCTATACATCTAAATGACATGGATAAGTATGTAGAAGTTTACATGAACTTCTTTGCAGATGACGCAAAACTGATGAGGAAAGTAAGTACAGAAACGGACTGTGAGTAGACGAATGAGAACTTTGAGTAGATACTAATGGCTGAGGTGGTGGACGAGAACTAGGAACATTGGTATGTTGTTGTGTATTGCTAATACACAAAGAACCATAGGGCACATCCTTTAGTTTACTTGAAAGCCGAAACACAAAAGACAATAGGAACTCATCCGTCTTATAGTTGTGAGATGCTGCTCTCCTCTCAGAAGGCACCAATAATAGTATAAAAAAAAAAGAAATTCCAAAATGAGGCGGAACCTATCCAAAACGATAGCATCCTTATTCACCCAACCTGAATGAAAAAATGGCTCGCATGCATCAAAAACGCTTTTGCTAGCCTGGGCTTGAGCACGCATATAGTTAAGAGTGCCCAATTGGGAAGTAAGGAAATCAGCCAACTTAAAGTGGCAATGAAAATAATCACCTACAGTTCAAAGTTTTGGGGTCAAGACATGAAGCTGACAACATTTCAGCTGCCAATGAGTTAGGTACAAGTTGAGACGTCACAAATGAGGTTTTCTCTAATCCAGTAGTTATGTTAGTATTGATTATACTATCTTGGCACTAATGAATAAAATCAGCGGCCTTATGATCGCTATCCTGACCCGAAAACTTAACTATAGAATGATCCTGATACAAAAGGGTAACTGTATGAGTCCTCGTTTGAGATTGAGTTTAGAAAGTCATAAACGAAGGGAATTTATTCCTAGTAGACATATTTAAAGTAGAGCAAGGTTGTAATCCACTCCTTGATAATATTAAAACAAAAAAAAACAAGAAACCCTTAATAAATACATCAATTGTGGTGATCGCTTGCAGAAACACGCCCTTCGCAGATAAACCTGTACCATCAATTCTCGCTGTAAAAATGTTTATAAAGAAAGACAACAATTTTCTATGACAAACAACAGGAGAAAATGGCAACCCAAAGGGTAACTATACAAAAAAATAAGCCAAAATGGCTTAGTGTGACGTTACAAATATGGCCACCAATAGCATAAGCAAAAAGACGTAAGCAAATATAGCCGCACTAACATAAATAATAGCCTGGCCGGAGAAATGAATTAATGATCAATTATTACAATAACACTATATGACATGTATGCATAACTAGCAAAAAAATATGCACAAGATTGAACACTAGTGAACAGTACAGTCACTGTGAAAAGGTAGCGAACTGAAATCGGCAGACAGAGGCAATCTGCATGAGCAAAATCTATTCACTAATCCTTTCCCATCCAGGCCCCAAGAAGAATAACATCACACACAGGAACAATAGTCAAATGTCTGATTAATATAGATGATGAAGATATCCAAAATCCAGGCAGGATGCCAAGCCGGAGACCACATGGAATGAAAAAAAATCACATGGTGCCCACCAAGAATACATTGTTCATATATAATCTACAAAGCCACTGTGTTGAAATGTTCATGTATAATTTCCAAAGGCACTGTAATGAATAACCTGGCTGCAAAAAAAAAAAAGGAGTGGGGGGAGAAAAAACATACAACCGCGCGAAGCTACCACTCGAGAATCGTCCACCGTATTAATTCCTTAAAAAAAAAGTTACTTTACCGACTGCCACCATATATAGTACGGTGGCCAAATTAGAGAATAGGAATCATAAGATAATAATATTAATCACAACGACATAAAGCACTTCAATGACAAATGCGTGCGCACAGGAAGGAAGCGGAGTAATAAATGGACGCCAAGTGTTGAGTCGACGCGGGAAACCTACACGACTCGTTTGGTTCTTCTTACAAAGGCACACAGAATTGTAATTAAATAATACAATGATAATAATAGAATTAATATACAACAAAATCTATGACAATTATGCAATGTAAAAACACAAGCACAATTGAATAATTCGCAAGTATAATAAACAATAAAAGCTGCACGATGCTACATAATGCAATCACAACATACACACAAACACACACACACACACACACACACACACACACACAGACACACACACACACACACACACACACACACACACACACACATACATACACAGATACAGACTCACACACACACACACACACACACACACACACACACACACACACACACACACATACATACATACATACATACATACATACATACATACATACAGACTCACACACATGTGATCCTAGACCATGGTGAGTCACACACATGAATACACGTACACACCCACACACTCACACAAACATACAAACACACACACACACACACACACACACACACACACACACACACACACACACACACACACACACACACACACACACACACACATACACACACACACATACATACACACACACACACATACACACACACACACACACACACACACACACACACACACACACACACACACACATACACACACGCGTACATACATGCATACAGACTCACACACATGTGATCCTAGACCATGGTGAGTCACACACATGAACACACGTACACACTCACACAAACATACAAACACACACACACACACACACACACACACACACACACACACACACACACACACACACACACACACACACACACGCATGCACACTCACACACATACACACACACAAACACGCACACATACACACACAAGCACACACACACACACATACACACACGCACACATACAGACACACGCAAACACACACATACACGCACACAAACACGCGCACACATACATGCACACACACAAACATACACACACACACACATGCACACACGCACACACTCACGCAGACACACAGAATACACACACACACACACACACGCAAACACACACATACACACACAAATATTCGCACACACACATACATACACACAAACACACACACACACACACACACACACACACACACACACACACACATGCATACACGCACACACTCACACACACAAAGCACACACATACACAAACACACACACACATGCACACACGCACACACTCACTCACACACAAACACACACACACACACACTCACATACACAAACACACACACACACACACACACACACACACACACACACACACATACGCACGCACACACGTACACACACAGACAAACAAACACACTTAGGTGCATATAATTGCGAGTGAATTTATGAAAAACATAAAACAACGATTACACCCTAGTCCTGCAGCACGCTCCAGTAGGTGATGCAAGAATGAGTGAAGGAAAGAAGGGAAGGAAGCATTCGTAATTTGAATCACAGTAATTTTACAGACGCCAGCTATATTGACAAAGAAAATAATTGGAGGTGCAAAGGAAGGGGTCGTGGGGAGGCAGGAGAGGGGGAAAGAGAGGGGGGGAAGGGAAGGGAAGGGAAGGGTAGTGGGTCGAGGTGTATAGCACAGCATCTTGGCCAACAATAGTTTGTTGGACCTTGTGTGAAAGTTGCAAGAAAACTGGAGGTAAAATGTTGCAATGTAGTCTCATGCAAAATGGAAAGGTGTAGGAGGGAGCGGAGATGAAAAGATGTATATAGATGAGGGAGAAGACGAAGGAATAGGGAAGAAAGTGAAAAGGAGAAGGAAAGAATAACATATGAAAATGGAGGGGAGAAGTAGATACACATGAAGGAGGAAATGTTGAATTGGGTGGTTCAGTTAAGTGAATTTGATAGCAATGTCCCCTTGGTTAACAATAAAGAAAACGGACGCTAACCAGGAAAAAGAGGAAGCTTGTCAGGAGAAAATATGGAATTGTAATATACGGAGGTTCATTTAATTGAAAGGTAGAACTGACGTTAGTAAATCAAAGTAATTTGTAGTCATTTATATGTGCAGCCTGGCTTGAAGAATGATTATACTGTGTTGTTGATGATACCCTAATTGTAAGTATTATCATTGCTATATGAGTATACTGTTGTTATTCTCACTATAACTATTGTTGTCATTGTCGTCCCTACACACACACACACACACACACACACACACACACACACACACACACACTCGTGGCGCAGTTGGTAGAGTTCCCGGATGCCACTACGGCGGACTGGGTTCGAATCTCGCCTAGGGCTGAAATAATTTTAGTATCGGTTTGCTTCGGGTTGTTACTCCAACTTTCGTGGGCGGTGAGTTGTGTGTGTGTGCGTGTAAGGTCACAGCATTACCCATAGATCGGTCATATATGAGCTCTGAGCTCTCTTCCGGGAAATAGTTGTCGATCACGAGTCCAACACGTGATCCAAGACTATAGTGAATCACACAGACACACACATACACACACATACGCACGCGCGCGCGCGCACACACACACACACACACACACACACACACACACACAAATACAAACAAACACACACATACACACACACAAACACACACACACACACACACACACACACACATACGTACACACATAAACCTACAGACACACAAACACATACACACACACAAGGGCTTATAAATTTACCATTTGTAGACAGGCTTATACCATGTTGATTGCTAAGAGCAAGAAAAGGCATAAAATTGGATAGTCCGTCATAAAACCAAGTCTACTCTGTGCAGCAGAACTCGCTCTAGGGAAGGATAGTGCAAACAAGCTTTCCCAAAGATCTCTGTCAAACGATACAGTCAGGGGAAGGATCGATGAATTGTCTCAACATATCAAAGATCAAACTTTCGACCAAGTGAGAGCTTCCCCTGTTTTTGCCATCCAGTGTAATGAAACGACTGATATCAATCAGTGTTCTCAGTTACTGACGTATGTTCGTTTCGTGTCAGGCAATAATATAAAAGAAGGAAATTCTGTTGTCACCTCATGGAAAGTTGCACAACAGCAGAAGCTATTTTTTATGATGCATCAAACTTTTTTTTCAGGAAAATAAATATTCTTGGGACTCGCTGTTAGGGGTGTGTACTGATGGAACTCCTGCCATGTTTGGTCTAAAGTCTGGGTTTGTCACAAGGGTGAAATGAAAAAAAATCCTTCTGTAAGAAGTACGCGCTGCATATTTCATCGTGAAACCTTAGCACCCAGAACTCTCCCTGCTGAAATAAGGAATGTCTTGAACGTTGTTATTAAGGTAGTCAACTTCATCAAAGCTGGAGCCCTAACAAGTCGTCTCTTATATGGAATTCGAACATGAAGCCTTGCTTTTTCACACGAAGTTACGATGACTATCAAAAGAGAACATGCTTGGATGGCTTTATGATCTACGAGAAGAAGTAGCAATATTTCTAGATTCACAGCAGAAGGCAGACCTTCATGACAAAATCCAGTCTGAGGACCTTCAGATAACTCTAGCTTACCTGGTGGACATTTTTGAAGCACTGAGTGCTGTGAACTTTAAACTACAAGAGAAAAACATTAGTATCATCATGCACAATGACACAATTCGAGCCTTCATGGCCAAACTCGACCTCTGGAAATGTCGAATTTAACAGGGAAATACAACCAGTTTTAGAAAACAAATAATCACTCATCTAAGTGACTTGAAAGCAGAACTCATCACATACTTCCCAGAGATTGACGACAAGCGTGAAGCCTGGAAATTCATCATGAACCCATTTCAATGTGAAGTAGCTGATGTTGCTGATGAAGTCCAAGAGGAGTTTCTTGAACTGATGTTCAACTCCACAGCTAAGAAAGACTTCAAAGATCTGAATTTGGAGACGTTCTGGGTCAAGTGCCTTCCTGTCTACCCTCTCATCTCACATCTGGCTCCTCGGATTCTAGTAATGTTTGGATCCACGTATCTATGTGAAACTGCATTTTCCACGCTCGTTGCTATCATGACCAAGTACAGAAACCGCCTGAACGTTGAAGGGGACTTAACGTTGTGCACTCGCGAGCATTCGACCACGTAGTCGAGATCTACTCGTAGTAGCTAAGAAGCAGTGTCAAATATCTCACTAACCATGTATTCAAGATCTGACTTACCAACTACGCTATCAAGAGACATAAGGAAAATTGCGCTTGACTTACATCTCTCTTGATAGCGTAGTTGGTAAGTCACTGCGTCACTTGTCATGTGATAGCAGAGTTCGAGTCCTCGGCAGTACCACATTTCAATTTCTGGTTGTAGCCTCCATTGGGTCTCACGATGTTGATGGCTTAGAATTAAAGTACATTGTGGTTGTTAAAATGTCTATATATATATATATATATATATATATATATATATATATATATATATATATATATATATATATATATTATTATATATATATATATATATATATATATATATATATATATATATATATATATATATATGAGATATATTGATCATGGTGTATGTGTGCAATTTTACGATATATTATGTTTGCAATCTAGATTTGTTATTTTGATTATAAAAAAACTCCTAAATTGGTTATTTACATAAGAATGTGCAAGGTACATATATATATATATATATATATATATATATATATACATATATATATATATATTTATATATATACATATATGTATATATTTATATATACATATACATATATATATATATAATATATATATATATTTATGTATATACATATATATTTATATATATACATATACATATATATATACATATACATATATATATATATATGTATGTATATATATATATATATATATATATATATATTATATGAGATATATTGATCATGGTGTATGTGTGGAATTTTACGATATATTGATTATATTTACAATGTAGAATTGTTATTTTGATTATAAAAAAGTCCTAAATTGGTTATTTACATAAGAATGTGCAAGGCATATATATGTATATATATATGCATATATGTATACATATATACATATACATATATATATATATACATATATATATATACATATATATATATATATATATATATATATATCAGATATTGGCATGTTATCTTAGAGTACATGTTAATTGTTATCATGATAATATATTTATTCTTTATGTGGGGTACGATTTGAGATTTAATCATTACTATAGATTGGCATAGCTTCATGTCGTGTGGTTGACTTTTTATGAAGTTGAATCATAAGTACAGTTGATATTTATATAGTTGTATTTTGAATAAATTAATTTTGTGTGTAGTATGTTGTCATCTTTTGACATGAGAATAAGTTTATATGTTTATCTTAGTTGTGAAAATATTCTAGCATATGATTATGGTTATGTCTTCTTACGAGCGTGTGAATTGGTTGGATGCAAATATCTAGGCCGGGCATTCGGCTCTGTCATGTGATAATGAGGTAGTGTTCTGCTGAGTAATCGTGAATGGTTGGGTGTTGGCTAATAGGGTGTTGTCCATGGTGCAGTGTCACGTGTACACAGAAGAATTACTTTAGATGTGTGTAATGTAGTGTGGTGGTTACTTAAAGGATACACTCTTCTACTCATTGTACCCCTCTTGTCACTCGCCCACAACTCCCTCCACTTCCTTCCTGTTTCTTCCTCCGTCACGATTTACTGTGTCTCTGGTGCTCCTTGTGCCTGGAACACTATACTCTCCAACCTGTGTCATCACCTTTCCAACTTGTATTGCTCCTCTCACTCCCTCCTCTCGCTTTCTTGACTCTGCAAACAAGAGACGGTTCTCCGAGCACCTGGTTACCCACTCCTCAACTCGCCCCACCAAGTCTTACGAGCAGACACGAATCCTTGGCGGCGAGGGTCAATACGTATCCCTGAGGCGCCATCCGTCCAGGTCCCAGTTTCTAGGGTTATTCTTAGATGTAGCGTAAAAATAGAATAACGGGCGTAGAGTCAGGTGTTGCAAGGCTCGTTTAATCCAGACATCTTTCCTCTGCTGTTTCAGAAAACCTAGTCTCGTTTTGATATCTCTAAGCATCTTTTTCTCAAGACCGGTACTGCATAATGGTCACACAAACACACACACAAGCGCATACACACACACACACACACACACACACACACTAGCACGCACACACACACACACACACGCACACACACACACACACACACACACTAGCACACACGCACACACACACACACTAGCACACACACACACTAGCACACACACACACACACACACACTAGCACACACACACACACACACACACACACACACACGATAGCGCGGTTGGTAGAGTTCCCGGCTGTCACTACGGAGGCCCGGGCTCGAATGCTGCCCAGGGTTGAGAAAAATTCAGTATCGCTCCGCTGCAAGTCGTTACTCCAGCTCTCATGGGCGGGGAGTTGGGTGTGTGTGCGCGTACGAATCAATTGTCAACCGACTTAGCAAATATCCCCACTGAAGATTGGGTTGCAGTCAGGTAAATACTGAGAGAAAATAGTTATGAAACGTCTCGCTCATCTTTTCATCTTGATCTATCAAGATATTCTCGTCGTCTTTAATTGGACCTATCCTTCCCTTATCGTTAGTTCTGTAGAGATGAAAAAAGCCCTTAGGGTTGGATCCTGCTTGTTTGGCAACCTTAATTGTATAGTTACGTTTCGCTCTGGACGTTTTTTTTTTTTTTTTTTTATATATAACCAATCTAGCCATTTCATTATACCTAAATCAGAGGTGTGCTTTCCCACTTTCCATTCTAACATGAAGCTTTTTATTCCGATCTCGTTTTTCAGCCTATCCGTCATTTTTTCGGGTGTATAAGAATCAGGTCTCGCTGCCAGAGAATGATGTAGTCAAGAAAATACCAGTTCTTGGATCTGGAATACACCCAGGACATCTTAAATTTGTTCTTTTGTTGAAGGGAAGTGTTTGTGATGGTCAGATTATGCTCTGAGCATAATGTTAGAAGTCTGAGACCACTGCTGTTAAGGTTTCTTATGCTCTGTCTGCCAAGTACGTTCCTCCAAGTTTCAGGGTTTGAACCGACTCTGTCGTTGAAGTCTTCATTGAGTATGATTTTGCCGTGTGGCGGGATCAAGCGGATAACTAGATCCAGTGATCCATAGAAAGCATCCTTTGTTGATTGTTCAGTATTGAGGGTAGAGACATAGGTGTTACATGGCGGCCCTTGGTGAAAGGTATGAAAAAGAGTATGAAAAAGAGGAGAGTAGGACGGAGAGTTGGAAGGGGAGGAAGAATAGGAGGAAGAGGAAGAGGAGGAGTAAGGGTTGTGGAGAAGAAAGAAGAAGAAGAGAGAGGGAGTAGTAGGAAAAGGAGGAAGAGAAGAAGGTGGATGAGGAGGAGGGAAGAAAAAAAAAAGAGGAGAAGGACCACAGGGCGGGGAAGAGGAGAAGATGGAGAAGGAAGAGTGGGAGAAGGACGGAACAGGAGTAGGATGAGTGAGGCAAAAAAGGACTAAGCAGGAATAGGAGTAGGAATAAGAGGATGAAGAGGAGGGAAAGGAAAAAGAGTGGGCGGAGGAGGAATAGGAGTAAGAGGTGGAGAAAGAGAAAGAGGAGGAGGAAGAGGAGGACTAGGAGTAGAAAGAGGTGTGGGTGGAGGAGGAGGAGAAAGAGGAGGGCGAGTAGGAATAAGAGGAGGAGTAGGAGAAGGAGGAGAAGGTGGAGAAGGAGGAAGAGGGGAAGAAAGGAGAAAAAGGAGGATGAGGGATAGGAAAAAGGAGGAGAAGCAGAAGGAGGAAGATGAGAAGTAGGCTGGCACTGTTGTTGTTGTTGTTGTTCTGCTGTGTCTTGTTGCCTTGCTTGTGACCCGGCCAGTGGTTGGGGGACAGAAATGACCGTTCATCCACATGGATCTAAGATAAAAGGAAAACAAGTGGATGATGTTGGTGGTGAGATGGATGGGGAGGTGTGGATGCTTTGACTGGCTACCTTCCATATAAAGGGGAAAAGGTATATTCGTATATTGAGAGAGAACCTTCACACTACCTGCTCACTAATAGGAGTTATACGTTAAGTTACCTTTAGACTAAATTTTGTAGTTTAAGTGTGATAAAAGAAGGGAAAATGTCATTTAATTTTACCTATCAGTTGGATACAAAGAGGAGGAGAATGAAGAGGGGGATAAAGAGGAGGAAGAAAAGGAGGAGGAGGAGGTGGACGAGGAGGAGGAAAGGGAGGTTGTGATGGTGGGGAAAGGAGGAGGAGAAAAAAGAAAGGAGGAGGAGGAAGAGGAGGAGAAGGAGGTGAAGGAGGAGGAGGAGGAAGAGGAGGAGAAGGAGAAGGAGGAGAAGGAGAAGGAGGAGAAGTAGGAGGAGGAGAAGGAAGAAGAGAAAGAGGAAAAGGCAGAGGAGGAGGAGGAAGAGGAAGAAGAGGAGGAGGAAGGGAAGAAAGAGGTGGAGGAGGAAGAGGAGAAAGAGATGGAGGAAGAAGAGGAGGTTGTGATGCCGATGGTGACCAGACTTCCTCCTCCAGGATTACACTCCTCGATAGTTATACGCATTCTTCCTTTACACACTTCCGTTAGACAGTTCCATTACATTATGATGCGCTGTCAAGGGTTCACCGTTCTCGAGTAATGCCATTACACTCCTATGGATTAGAATATAAACCCATATTTGTTTTTTGTTTTTGTTTTTTTGTAACTTTATATCGACTCTGCATAATGTCCCTCTGTAATATTACCTTCCCAATGCATTAACAGAAATCTGAAACCTTTCGTCGCTTTCCGTTTCTAATGTCATTTTGGTTCCAGCGTGACATCGCCCCTCTCCAGTCCAGCCCATCCGTCATTAGGGTGAGTCTCTGTGAGAGTTCCTGGCACAAGCCACTCTTCCGGGAGCTACTGTTTCTCTTCTGTTAATTCTATAACAAATACTAGCCAAGTATCATTACTATGAGTCTGGCAAGCCACTTTCATGAGAGTTGTTATTTCCCTACACTGATACCTGTCACAAACGACCCTATGATCTAAGTGTATCTACTAGTGTATTTTTGTATGTGGGAGTTTCTGTCGACAGCTGTTCTTATGAGAAGTTCTGTACTATTTCCTTTCTTTGCGTCTTGTTGTTAATGACATGTGCAGTTAAGCCTAATCACCCTTTAACCCCTTCCCTATGATGATGGTATTTAGAAATTTTGCACCAGAGAGTTAATTCATACGAAAATAAACTTCGATCTGAAAACGCAAATCAAATTTAATGGGCACGTTTACTACCATGATGCCCCTGAGACGTTTAGAACTACATGGCGCCAAGTGGCTTGCTGAGGCCAATACACCTCACAGAAGGAGCAAGGGGGAACTCTACCTATACGTGTCACTCCTAGTGATTTGATGTAATTAACCTCTCAACATTCAACCACACACATGACTTCTGTATGTGTATGTTGATTGACGATGGTAATGCGGTTATCGTTAATAAAACTCATGTAACAGCAGTATATGAGTGCAGCGCTAAGTATTCGAATTTAACAACCAGTCAGAAGTAGCTATGACAGCTGTATCGATTTCTTTATGACAACAATAGTCGGGAATGACTACACTGTAGTTAAGCGAGGCTGAAAAGGCTTTGTGAACAAACCTTTTCTCATGGCAAACTCACTCTTGGTAAGAGAAATTCCATTGGACAACAGTTCTCGTATTTTTTCACATTAGTCGCACGCTACATCTTTCCATTTCTCTATCCACCTTGTTTCTGCTTGTCAATTACGTTTATTTCTGCGAATTTTCTCTGTCTTTTCATATTTTCAACATATTTCCGAACGCGGTCTTTTATACTTTTCATATTTCATATTTTGTACTTTTCTTTTTCTTTCCCTTATTCCGTCCTCACAATCTTATGATATCGTTTTTGATCGCTCTTATTCTTTCTTCACTTTCTCATTTTCTTGTTAAAATCATAGCTTATTCCTGTTTTCTCAAAGTCCGTTCCTCTGTTCATGTGTACTTGATCTGTGTCGCCTAAACAAAATCTGTTCAGCCTTACGTTTCCTTTTCCCCTACACATAAGCCACATCTCCCTTCATTCTTTACTACCCTCTCAGCATTTCCCCTTCCCCATCCCTTCTAGTCCAGTACACAATATACTTACTTCAGAACGTTCACCTGGATACCACAAGATCTTTGTAAACAATAATTTCAACAGCTTAATAGAGATATTTTGTGTTTCTTCTCGGCCTAAGTGTACCAGTAAAAAGATTAATTATGGTGATTTGTTGTTACTAGATAAAACTAATCATTCTTTACATGACAAGTTAGATACATTATTTCAGATTATTTACATCCTGTATAAAAACAAATGCTTTACTGCAAACATTGTTAAGATCATGCCAATTCGTTCCAGTAAATGACAATTCTTTTTAATACTGCACGCCCTATCTTCTGTCTTGTTTTGGTTTATTTTCCTTTTTGTTATACTTATTCCAAGTAATTTCTTTGTTATTCACTAATTACTTTTCTTTGTTTTATTTTCCTAAGCTTATTAATGTGATAATATTCAGCCATTTTTTCAAAAACAATATCTCTTGTCATTTATTTCGCATACTTCTTTAAAAAAGGACATTTAATACTATTATAAGATAATCTAGCCCCATCATTTAGCTCCCTATGTATGTTCTGTACGTGAATGATATAATTGTTGCTGGGCGGCTATGATAAGCCTTCTTCTCCTGCCTTTCTCTCTGAGTTCTATATGTTATTAATATATTATCATTCTCCGCCTCTTTTCTACTATTCTTTTCTTCCCAATCGTGTATTTTCCTCAGTAATTCTTTCTTCATTTTCATAATCCCTGAATTTGATTTTAACTAGCCTGCAGTACTCGACACGATCACTATTCATCAAGCACAGTGACGATACATGAAGAATAAATGTAATCTATGACACCGCTGCGAAGCAGGTGACGCCACGGTAGGTTTTACGAGAATGGCTGAAGAGGACGACGTTATGTGAGATAGGATAAGTAATTTTAAATTGCAATAGATAAAAAAAATTAAAGCGTTTTGGGGTAATTGATCTATATATTATTGACTTTAGTAAGTACTTAAAACATATTCCTGTAAAATTAGACAACTTTAATTTTCAAATTAACAATCAATAATCAAAAAACGAAAGAATATCGTGATAAGAGCGTTGTCTGTGTATACACCAACGTGAAAAATTAATTAAAGAAACATTTTGGTGTCCAGTTTGTCACCACAGAAACTGATCGAAGTCTGATGTTGTCACTTTGAAAAACACTGCTTCTCGAATGTTGCATGATTTCTATCTAAATTCACAAAAATGTGACAAATACAAATAGATATTCAAAAGGGCAGCTAAACCGATCAAAAAAATACATAAAAGAGATTAACCAGTCGAGATATATCTATCCAGCAACAAGTGCCATGGCATTTATTGAAGATAGCCTGAGTCTTATCTTCCAAGCAAAGCTCTTCGTGGATTACAAGTCCCAAACGATAGTATCGATAAGATAAATGATCATGCAACCAACTCGTACAAAAGCACTCATGGATCCTCTACAGATCGGTCTGGGAATCCAGATGTAGGATCATTTTGATTCCAGATTACTGGTCAATTCCTTGCATGCGCATGGTTTCTGTTCTTTACATGCAAAAGTACAGAACTTCCAGATCAGTTCAGCAGCTGCTCAAAGGACTAGCTTTCTTGGTTAGTTCCTAAAACATTTCCGTTTCACGAAATGAGTATGATCGCAGCTGTAACACACTATCTGAAAGCTAAAAGAAATATTCCTAGAAAGAACATTCCTTTGAAAAATGTAGTTGCCTCAAAGTGAAGTCCTAACTGAAGCTTGTGATAAGTCTAGGAAAGGCTTATTACTGTAAATATAGCAAAAAATAACAAAAATGTATAGAAAAAATAAAATTTGATCAAACACCATGACCTGCCGGTTGGCATCCAAGAATATTGAAGGAAATGAAAAACGAGATTGTTGTTCCATTAGAAATTATTTAGATAAAAATCAACCATATGCGGAGATGTCCCAAGAGAATAGAAAGTTTGCTAACGTTATCTACATATCCAAAAAGGGTGACAAAAAGAAGCCAATGAACTACAGGCGTATCAGCTTAACCTCAATCATAGGAAAAATTATGAAAACTATCATCAGATATGCTATCGAACACTATTTAGAAAGAGACTGTTTAATGAATGATAGCCAGCAAGGATTCAGACGGAAACGTTCTTGCGTGACTAGCCTACTTGAATTCTACAACGCAATCATCTCAAATTGTAACAAAAAAAAAAACACAATATAGATTTGATATATCTGGACTTTGAGAAAGCTTTTGATACTAGGACTTATCACGCGATCTTTTGATTTTAAATGTCCATCTGTCATTAGCAAGCTATATAAATCGTTAGTTCATCCACATTAGGAATATGCTGTATCCGTATGGTCACCGAATCTCATTAAAAACATTGACAGGTTGGAAAAAGTACAGCGGCGAGCCACAAAGCTGATTCCAAAACGTAGACTCAGAGGTGATTTGATACAGGTCTTTAAGATTCTAAAAGGAACTGAAAACATTAAAAGTGACGAAATTTTGACATTGAATGCAAATCGGACAAGAAAAAATTGTATCGGTGTCAGGAAGTAGATTTAGATTGGAAGTTTGCTGAAGCAACTTCGCCAACCGTGTAGTAAATGAATGGAATAAACTTCCTGCAGAGGAAGTGCAATGTAGTACGGTTCGAAATTTTAAGAATCATTTATATAAACACCTAAGAAATATGGTGTAATGCCTGCCATTTCTTTTATCTTATTTATTTGTTTGTTTGATGTTTATTTGTTATCATTCGTTGTTATTCATTTGTTTATTTCTTATTATTGGTTTATCTATTGTTTATTATGAAATATTATTTATCTGTTTATTCATTGTTATTTATTTTTTATCCGTTTGTTAATTATTTATCGTTTTCTATTTACCTGTTCTATTTATTTATTTATTTATTACCATTATTATTTCTTTTTCACATCCGACCTAGTCATGGACCAAAAAGTCTCCTGTCGCCATATTCTTACTTTGTAATTCTTTGTAAAGATAAACATTGACCTCTATCCATTAGAGAAAGTAGCAATGTACAATATGTCTTATGAGGTCTTCGAGAAACCAGATGTGAAAGAGCCATGTCTCCAATCTGACTTTCTGTGGAAAACATCACCGACAACTCAAACATCAAGAGTTCTATGGAATGAATGCATGTAAATGATTGCAGATGGAAACCATCCAGGGAAAATCTCAGCAATATGTATGCCCGTGATAGACATGAATACAAATGACCTTTCCTGTTTCATGCATGCAAAGCAGCACAATACCACTCCAGTGATCACATTTGGTGGAAGGCACATACCATTGTAGAAACCAACCCATCAAAAAATGACCACTAAATTCCTGTGCATCTCGGAGCGCCTCATACCAAATGAACTACTTGGGTTGCATTGGATATTTAATGTCTGGATCTGGACTTCAGGAGGTACTTGAGGTGGTCTATGCCTCGAACTCAGTCGATCACATACTGTCTGGTAAAGCTGTAACAAGAGCAATCTGAGGTCATCTCTTGGTCGATTCAGCTCTCAATACTCTCCTGACGGTTAGAGCATATCTAGTTGACGTTATTTCTTTAACGGATGACGCCAAATGAGTTGAGATACAACCCTGTAGAAAAAAAAAAGTTCCACTGGTGAAAATCCTGACGCCCATATCAATAGCTAAGAATTCCATAGAAATCTCCAGACTGTAGGAACTCTCATGGAGGAACTACTAGCTGAAAAGCAGCTACCCAAGACATAGAAAGTAACGAGGTTCTGTATTTGGTGGTTCCTAAATTGATGATGAACTGAATACTCTGAAAAAACAACAAAACTTCAGCGCTCTGGATGCAATGCTTAACAATGATCGATATATTAAGAAGCTTTATTAAATCTGAAAGAACTAGCGATTGATTTCTAGATCTGCAAAGCTTGCATAAAATGTCGCCAAACTTAGCAGCGTCAGGACACAAATTGTATACAAAGTCAGTATATACATATTTACAGAAAATAGCTGCACTCAGGGACGAAAAGCCAGACGCCTACTAGCCTTTCATGAATGGTCTTCATGTCGTTCGTCGGTTGGATCGTTTTTGGGCAGAAATATCTGTCCACACTGGAATAGATTCGATTTAATTTGAACTTTTTGTTTTATATGGCTGCATTATGTTTATATTTTATGCTAAAATATATCACGAGGCCGACATGTTAGAAATAGTGATATCGTCAACAGATTCGTGGCCACAAGATAAATAACTCATAGCCACGAGATAGATTTTTTTGTACAAATCCTATACCAGCCACCGTATACCTTCCAGAACACATGAGGTAAATAGAGGAGTAGGTGGCGAGAATTTCATTTTTGTGTGTAGGATGTTTGGTAAAAATAGCCGTCTAAATCTTATAAACAACCGCTAGGGACCCGATTTTAATGCTGATGTGACAATATGTAAAGTAAGCCATTCCTACATCGATATTGTGATTGTTTGTGTAAGCAGTATTGTTTAAGACGTTGTAACAGTCTGATTGGAGAAAGGGTGGAGGGGGAGAAAAATTTATTAGTACACGGGAGAAAAGTCACGCCCTTGGGGGGAGGCACTTAGTTATAACAGTAAAGATCATTGGATGAATAAAGTCGTGACGTCGGTGCATAGGTGGCTTAGTGAGTGGATTGAGGATCCCAGTGGGGAGTCCCTTGGTGTAAATTGACAAGCCAAGTGTAATATTATTCGGGAAGAAAAGAAGAAAAAATTTAACTCCGTTTAATTCACCCCATCGAGAAACATTACTTACTTTCTACAGAAAGATATGGTGAAAGACATACTTAAGAAAAGTGATGGAAAAAAAAATTAAAAGTGAAAGAAGAAATACAAAACCATAGAAGGGAACAGTAAACAGAATTATAAACCAGTAGTTACGGAGAAATGGGGGTGAAAGTGGTGTCTGCTAGGGACGTAACGAATGAATTGAACGCTCCAAAGAGACTGGTGAGTGCATCAAACTACAAGACTAGTGAGTGCATCAAGCTACAAGACTGGTGAGTGCATCAAACTACTAGACTGAGTGCAAGATACGGTTACAAGTGTACGGGTACACCAATCTACAGTGCATGCAACCACAACCACGCAGTGCATAACCACAACCGCAGCGACATCCACAACCAGGCGTATGCTGACTCCAAGGGACAACATAGCAACAGGTGAAGCACCTCATTTTATTATTTTTGGGGAGGACAAAATTCTTCCATTTTCAGTGTATAATTTATCAAGAAACACTAAATCCAGAAGAGTATAGGGAATATATTGATAATAGTGATCTTCATCATTTTTACAAATAGTATTCATATTGTTGAACTGTATGATGCTTGATTGTGATAGGAGACCTGAACTACTGGAACCTTGGTGTCAAATAGATGTACTACCTGGAGCTTTGGTCAGACATGAAGACCTGAAGCCTTGGTCAGTCATATAGACATGGACCCTTGCCAATACATAAGGACAATGCCAATAAGCATTGAACTATTCTCTTTTGTGAAGCATTGAAAATTCATATGCAGTGTGTGTCCTGGACAAAAAGTGAAATAAGTGTGTGTGAAACAAATATGAAATTACGCAGAGACTCTACTATTCCTAACAACTTTAATGCTGTACATATAACTCTTGTGACATCTCATTAATACACGGTTCAACATCTTTGAAAAGATGAAAACATTCTCCATTGAAATCTAATGTTGCTGTTCAAATTTCACAATCAGAAGGAGAAAGACATTGAATACTATTTCATTTTGTGTCTTTCTGTTGTTTCTGACATTTAATGCTGTTCAACGTGTACCTGCTTGAATTTTTTTCTTCTTAAAGTTCTACTAATAGTTATGCATTTTGGAAGGATCACTTATTTCTTTGTCATGTGTGGCATATACTTTGTTGACACCATCCACTGAAGGATAATATTTTTGCAATTTTTTGCAGAAATAGTTTTAGATATTTAGCTTCTTGTATATGATACTTTCCAAGTATATATTCTAGCGAGCCCTGTAAGAGAGTAGTAGAAAAAGGTTGGTCGGGACGACCAAGGGTACCTGCCGCGCCCTTTAAGAGGCTCGTAGACAAAGGTAGACAAGTAAGGTAGATAGAGGAGTAGGTGGCGAGAATTTCATTTTTGTGTGTAGGATGTTTGGTAACAATAACCGCGAAGGAGTTACAGAATTTCGCTCTTCATCTAAAGTTTATAAACAACCGCTAGGGACCAGATTTTAATGCTAATGTGACAACATGTAAAGTAAGCCATTCCTGCATCGATATCGTGATTGCTTGTGTAAGCAGTATTGTTTAAGGCATTGTAACAGACTTTGATTGGAGAAAGGGTGGAGGGGGGAAATTTATTGGTACACGGGAGAAAAGTCACGCCCTTGGGGGAGGCACTTAGCAGAATTTACTTGTCCGCATTATTGCAAGTGGACTGTATCGTGAAATCTGTAGAAATATGTCAGCACTACAATTACATGAACTCAATAATTATCCATTGACTTCAATTTAGAAATGTGAAATAAGAAATAGTTTATCAATAATAATAAAAATATCAATAGAAATATCAATAAAATATCAATAGAAATATCAATAAAAGTATCAATAAAAATATCAATAAAAATATCAATAAAGTTATCAATAAAAATATGATCAAAAATATCAATTAAATATCTATAAAATGTCAATAAAATATCATTAAAATGCCAATAAAATATAAATAAAATATCAGTAATATATCAATAAGATATCAATGAAATATAAATAAAAAAATTCAATAAAAGTTTCAATAAAAATGTCAATAAAAATTTCAATAAAAATGTCAATAAAAATATCATTAAAATATCAATAAAAAATTAAATAAAATATCAATAAAACTCTGAAATATCAATAAAAAATCAATAAGATAATAAAGAAAAATCAATAAAAAATAAAAAATAAAAATAATGAATAAAAATCTATAAAATATAAAAAATATCAAAATACATAAACATATAGAAATATAAAAATAGCACATATAAAAAATTCATAAATTATAAGAAATATAAAAAGATATCAATAAAGAAAATAAAAACAAATAGAAAATGAAAATAAAGATAAACAAATAAATAAATAACAAATAGAAAATAAAGAATAATGAGAAAAAATAACAAAAATAGAAAATAGCAAAATGATAAATAAAAAAATAAAAATAAATACAAAATTAAAAATAATTAGATAAATAGAAAATTAGAAATTAGAAATAAAACAAAAATATATACGAGTAAATATAAAGATATGAAAATATGAAAATATAAGAATATATAGAAAATATATGAAAATATAAAAATAGAAATATAAAAATATAAAGAAAATATAAATCATCAAAAATTGTAAAAATATAGAATAAATAGGAAATATGAGTAATATAAGAAATATAAGACATATAGAAAATATAAGATATGTAAAAATATAAGATTTATAAATATAAGATATATAAAAATGTAAGAAATAGAAAAAATATAAAAAATATGAAAATATAAGAAATATAAAAAACAAAAAATTAGAAAAATAAACAATATATATATATAAGAATGTTTGTGTCAATTGACAATTGGAATTAAACTCTTCTGCTGGGATTCGAACCCTTGCCTGAGCGGCTTGCGTCTTTACAAGACAAGGACCGTAGCCACTACTCCATCTCGACCCTTCAAAACGAAACGACTTAGTTCACGGCCCAGTCGTTCCGCCGAGGGCACCCGGATGGAGCGTGTTATGTACTGTATTTCATCAAATCCTTTATGCAGGCTAGTCTTCCGACAAATGTTTGTGTCAATTGACAATTGGAATTAAACTCTTCTGCTGGGATTCGAACCCTTGCCTGAGCGGCTTGCGTCTTTACAAGACAAGGACCGTAGCCACTACTCCATCACGACCCTTCAAAACGAAACGACTTAGTTCACGGCCCAGTCGTTCCGCCGAGGGCACCCGGATGGAGCGTGTTATGTACTGTATTTCATCAAATCCTTTATGCAGGCTAGTCTTCCGACAATCGAATCCCAGCAGAAGAGTTTAATTCCAATTGTCAATTGACACAAACATTTGTCGGAAGACTAGCCTACATAAAGGATTTGATGAAATACAGTACATAACACGCTCCATCCGGGGGCCCTCGGCGGAACGACTGGGCCGTGAACTAAGTCGTTTCGTTTTGAAGGGTCGAGATGGAGTAGTGGCTACGGTCCTTGTCTTGTAAAGACGCAAGCCGCTCAGGCAAGGGTTCGAATCCCAGCAGAAGAGTTTAATTCCAATTGTCAATTGACACAAACATTTGTCGGAAGACTAGCCTGCATAAAGGATTTGATGAAATACAGTACATAACACGCTCCATCCGGGTGCCCTCGGCGGAACGACTGGGCCGTGAACTAAGTCGTTTCGTTTTGAAGGGTCGAGATGGAGTAGTGGCTACGGTCCTTGTCTTGTAAAGACGCAAGCCGCTCAGGCAAGGGTTCGAATCCCAGCAGAAGAGTTTAATTCCATATATAAGAATATAAAAATATAAAAATATAAAATGCGTGAAACTATAAAAAATACAAAAATTAAAAAACGTAAAAATATAAAAAAATGTACAAATATAAAAAATATAAAAAATATGAAAAATATAATATATAGAAAAAATAAGAAATATAACAAATTATAAAATGTAAAATACAAAAATATCAGAAATATAAAGAATATGAAAATATAAACAATGAAAAATAAAAATATATGAATATATAAAAATATAAAAAATATGACATGAAAAATATTGAAAATATAAAAATATAAAAATATATAAAAGATATAAAAAACAAAAAGATATAAAAAACAGAATTATAAATTCAAAATAGTATAAAAATATGAAAATATATAAAAATATAAAAATATAAAAATATAAAAATTATAAAATTATAAAAAATTAGAAAAATATATAAAAAATATAAAGATATGTAAAATATAAAATGTATGAAATATATAGAATATATAGAATATGTAAAAAATATGAAAAATATATAAATATGAAAAATCTAAAAAGAATAAAAAACATAAAAATATATAAATATAAGAAAAATAACAGAAATATAAGAATATATAAATAGATAGAAAATATAAAAAATATAAACACATAAAATTATAAATATAAAAAGTATAGAAGTATATAATGATTAGAAATATAAAAAATAAATATAGAAATATAGAAATATAAAAACAAAAATATAGGGATATGAAAATATAAAAATATAAAAGATATATAAATATAAAAAGTCTAAAATCTGAAAAATATATAATATATAAAATATATAGAATATGAAAAATATAGAATATAGAAATTTTAGAAATTTAGATATAAAATATAAAAATGTAGAAAATATAAAAAATATAAAAAATTTAGATATAAAACAAAAAAATTAAATGTAAAAAATATAAGTATAAAAAATATAGAAATATAACAAATATAAAAAATATGAAATATATAAAAATGTAAAAATATATAAAATATAAAATATATGAAAATATAAAATATAAGAATATAAAAAATAATACAAATCTATGACAATCTATAAAAATTATATATAAAAAATCAATAGAAATATATAAAAATCTATATAAAAAAGTCTATTAAAACTCTATAAAAAAGAAAATCTATAAGATATATAAAAAACCATACAGAAGATCTATAAATATATATCTAAAATATATAAAAATCTATAAAAACATATAGAACATATAAAAAATCTATAAAAAAAAATCTATAAAAATATATAAATACATCTATATAATTAATATATATATATATATATATTATATATATGTATATATATATATATATTTAAATATAGATGTTTCTATATATTTTTATAGATTTTTACAGATATTTATAGATGTATATATTTATATATATATAAATATATAACAA
>NC_134799.1:60992640-60995140 GCF_046742065.1 Oratosquilla oratoria | reverse complement strand
GAAGAATTTTGAATCCCAAGTAAATCCTAAGAAAGTTTCCCGCCACTATGCCCTTTTCGGTTAATTTAGTGTCACTGGAAAAATCCTACGCGAGATTTTCACCACTCAAATGATAGGAAAGCAGAGTTGTGTCATTTTGACAAATGGAAATAAGCTCCACAGCAAGGACTCGAATCTTTGCCTTAGCGATTGCCTATTATGAAGCAAAGACGATAGTCTTGAGCTCATTTAGAGTCATATAAGTATTACCAGTGTGGGTCACTGAGAAACAATTGATATCATTATGGAGAAACATCAATCTTCACAGCCGAACAGTATTGAAACCATCAATCAGGAGCACGAAATAATTCTTCAAGATGCCATAAATGGAGTAAAAGAAATGAGGTAGAGAATGAACACACGTAATACAGAAATTGAAGAATTGCATGAACTTCTACACGCTGCTCACATCACGATTAAAAAAATGAATGATCGCTTTTCTTCACTGGAGGAACAAGTGAAAGAGCTCAGGGACTAAGGAACTTGCACTACAACGATGCCATCCACTCAAAGAATTACTAAGAAGGAGCATGCCGACAGGAGAGCTTTTGGTCCTTAACTAGGTCGGATGCGAAAACATAATAATGATAAATAAATAAATAAAGATTATAATAATATAGATAATAATAAATAAAATAATTAATAAATGCATAGGTATAGTTAAATAATAAACAAACAGGTGAATGGTAAAGTAATAAATTGACAAATAAATAATAATAAATTAAAATCAAGCAAATAATAATTAACAAAAAGGCAAATAATAACAAACAAATAATATAAGATAAATGGCAGGCATTACAGCATCTTGCTTAGGTGTTTATCTAAATGAATCTAAAGCTTCGAACCGAACTACATTGCACTGCCTCTGCAGGAAGTTTATTCCATTCATTAACTACACGGCTGGCAAAATTGTTTCTAACCACTTCCAAATTAAATCTATTTCCGGACAGTTTGAAACTATTATTTCTTGTCGAATTCTCATTCAGTGTAAATTTTTTATCACTTTTGATGTTGTCAATTCCCTTTAGAATCTTAAAGACCTATGTTAAGTCACCTCTAAGTCTACGCTTTTTTAGGAAAAACAGATTTATATGTTTTAGTCGATTTTCGTATGATTTATTTTTTATATTTGGAATCAGTTTTGTGGCTCGCCGTTGTACTTTTTCCAATATGTCAATGTCTTTAATGAGATTCGGTGACCATATGGAAACAGCATATTCCAAATGTGGACGAACTAACGATTATGAGAGATGGACTTTTGAAATCAAAAGATCGCCCAATCAGTCCTACAATCTTATTTGCCTTCTCATAGGCTGAAATATACTGCTTAGATGATTTGAGATCGTTATCAATAATTACGCCGAAATCCTTTTCACTATCCATTTTTGTTAAAGAATTGCCAAATAACTTGTAACCGTACTTACTGTTATTTTTACCTATGTGTATAACCTTCCATTTACTTGTGTTAAATTTCATTAGCCACTTTTCAGACCATTGCTGTAGTTTATCTAAATCTTCTTGAATATCTAATTGATTTAACTAATTATTTGTCATCTGCACAGTTTTGTATTATCAGCAAATTTGAAGACAATAGATTTTAGTCCGTGGTCTACATCATTTATATACATACTATGAATAGAAGTGGCCCAAGAACGGAAGCCTGAGGAGCTCCACTCGTAACATTTTTCCATCTGGAAGTTTTACCATTTAGAAAAACTCTGTTTTCGATCATTCAATCAATTACTAGTCCAACTTGATAGGCTACCACTTACTCCGTGTGAAGCTAATTTAGTAAGTAGTCTTTCGTGGGGGGACGGTATCAAAAGCTTTTGCAAAATCTTGATATATTGAAACTATATATATATATATATATATATATATATATATATATATATATATATATATACATATATATATATATATATATATATATTTTTTTTTTTTTCTTAACTCGAGATGACTGTGTTGTAGAATTCGAGTAAGTTAGTCACGCAAGAACTTTTTCCATCTGAATCCATGCTGGCTATCATCTATCAAACAGATACTTTCTAAATGATGTTCGATAGAATCTCTGATGATAGTTTTCATCATTTTTCCTACACTTGAAGTCAAGCTTATAGACCTGTAGTTATTTAGCTTCTTTTTTGTCACCTTTTTTTAAAATGGGAGTAACGTTAGCTAGCTTCCATTCTCTTGGGACTTCTCCGGATGTGACGGATTTCTTGAAAATCATTTCTAATGGAAAAACAATCTTATTTTTCATTTCCTTTAAGATTCTTGGATGACAACCGTCAGGCCTTGGTGTTTTGTTAACTTTGAGTTTTTCTATATACCTTTTATTTTATTTTTTTATTTTATTATATTTACCGTAGCGAGTAAGTTCACCCTACATTTTCCACAAGTCTCAGTTTGGAGTTCACTTTAAGGTGTTTCGTTTACGAATACTGAGCTAAAATAGTTG
>NC_134799.1:60970140-60987640 GCF_046742065.1 Oratosquilla oratoria | reverse complement strand
TAGTACCAAACAAAGGACGGAAAATACACGACTTAATAAAACACAAAAAGCAATATCCACCTCAACCCAACAATATCCTGTACAAAATCCCTTACTCAGAGTGCAACCTCGATTACTATGGTGAAACCTACAAGATATTTGACAAACATCCATATAAATACAGAGCTGATGTTCGTCACCACCGCAAAATGAACCCCTGGTTAAACCACATCAACGAGAAACAACATTTACCTCAGTGGAACCAAGCAGGCATTCTACATGAGAACCTAAGCAGAACACAAAGGATAAATTGCCGGGGGGGGGGGGGGGGGGTCTGTTTTGTTTTTTGTTTTTTTAATATACAGGAGTGGAAGAAATTTTTAGTATTGCCTTTTTTAGAAAACCAAGTAATGTTCTGTCGTATGTTCGTTTTTACTCTGCTCATTATCGGAAAACTAAACGTTACACTACATGGACGAAATGCTGAGAAATTTAAAGATTGTCTGATCTGGGGGGAGAGAGGCATCATTTACCCTACAAAGAAAAAGGATACGAGACCCACAACACTATTCACACGTACATTCTGGATTGTTTACGATCGTCTGTCAAATTCGGAGCATCATATATATATATATATATATATATATATATATATATATATATACAAATATATAAATATATATATATATATATACACATATATACATATGTATTTATGTACATATATATATATATATATACAGTATATATATATATATATATATATATATATATATATGTACATGTATATATATATATATATATATATATATATATATATATATTATATAATATATATATATATATATATATATAACCCATTCCGAATACATAAACCAGATTCACTGGTTTATTGTAGTGCTCTACTCTGATCTCTACGGCGCCATGGCATCTTATTCATTATGACTGAGGATGCTCTGGTGTACCATTTCCCCGTGTCGCATTACTACTGAGGGCCTTCTTGGCAACAACCACCGAGAGGAGGAAGCAAAAGCAAGAGGGTCGTTACTAATCTGCCGTTTACCTGAAGCTAAAATGTTTTCCACTTTTGTCTTTTTCCTGTCCTTGCCTCTATTCACTGTCGATTATGCCGTAAATTTTCATTGCTCGGAAACTTTCTTGGCACCTTCGCTTTAGTGATGTAGTCCATATTCGTAGTCTGTCTCATTCAAGAAGATTTTACTTAACTGACGGAAAGTGATTATAATATGTAATCTTTAAAATATTATTTACCCTTTCGGTGTTAACCAGATCGCCTGGGACAAGCATGAACAAAAGTCTTAAAACATAGTGAAAGGATTTATTTTGACAGGGCTTAAGACTAATTTTGTCTAATAGATATCTGTAATCTTATTCCGTCTTAAGTATTTTGCTTATTCTAATTAAAGATTCTATTCCAGTAATCATCAGTAAGTTCATTCATATATTCCAAGTTCTTTTCGATATAATCTTTCACCCATTCGTCCATTTCAATCATTTCGTTCTAGCTAACAAGAAAAGACCATTCTCTTGAGGTTAGGTAAAGCTCTCCATGTTTCTCCTGAGTTGTTTCTTTCTGTAGTAGGTGATATTTTTATTTTACTCTGCCTGACGCCTAGCTAGGTTGTTCATTTCCATAAATCCCCATTCGATATAGTGGAGGGGTGCCACGCTCGTGCACTCCCAATTCTTTCTGTATACAAGATCACATAAGATTCAGGGATGTGCTTTTCAGCATTACGAGTGTCCTAGTAAAAGCTCTGTTAGAGAGTAAAATTTTACCTGCCTTCCTAGTTAAGTTGATGTGGCTTATCCACAGATAATTTTCAAAAGTATTGTACCTTGAGGAGACAGTCACAGTGACGAAGAAATTAAGACCAATTCAACCAACTCTTTGGCATTCTTGTTCAACTCTAGTGTTTATTCTGGCTATTGTCAGACAATTTATTGTGAAAGAAAACCCCTATAGATGTCAAAGTGTTAACATAAAACATTATCCATATTATTGCAATTCACTTCTATTGTGAATGCAGATCATTTTGAATGCTAATTTCTCTCCCAACGGTTCAAAGTTGATTGACGACACTGATTCTAGTCAAGCTGGAACATAGTTACGTCTTGTTAACGTCATCCAGACTTCGTTACGACCAAGTTAACAAATTTAACGTCTAACGGCCACCTTCCTACAGCACTTACACATTCGTGACCACAGTCCGATATCACAAGGAAAACATTTGCCAGTCTTGAAATAATATTATCGCAATCATGTAACAATTGTTGACTCTAGATAATGACGGTATGTCCCAAGAAAGACAAGTATTTCATCTTTTTTTCCGCGATTCTCTCAATTTTTCGGTCTCACTAATCCATAGACAGAGGTGATCATTCTTGAATATATATATATATTTTTTTTAATGGCTGCTGCCACGCGATTTCTTGCAGGTGAGAAGGACCCATTCTCTTCTCCTCGCATTAAGGGTTTCCATATTTTTGTGCAGTAATTCCTGAATAGGTTCACCCATCATTTCAATGATGATGATGATGATGATGATGATGATGATGATGATGATGATGATGATGATGATGATGATGATGATGATGATGATGATGATGATGATGATGATGATGATGATGATGATGATGATGATGATGATGATGATGATGATGATGATGACGACGACGACGACGACGACGACGACGACGACGATTATGATAACCATGATAATGATTATGACGACAACGATAGCAAAAACGACGATCTCGACGATGACTGACTATAAATTCACACTCGGTTAATATCTTACCGATATGCAGACGACAGCAGTCGCTTTGGGACAATTTTCAAACCATCAACGAGCAAACTTCATCAAAGGAACACCTCTATCCACCATTACGATCTTCCCACCCTAACCCAAAATCATTTCAGAATAAATAACAAGTACACCCCTGTCGATATCTCTCCCAATAGTTTCATTTCAATCAATGCCCAGAGGCTAGAGGTATTTTGTAGTTCAAGTGATGCCACGCTATGAGTCTAAGTTCACACGAGACCTCGTCCGATTTATTGCTCCCAGGATTCCAGATCGAAATTTATGGTTCTCAAGAGTTGGCCACGTACTCGAGGGCGACACTCTGACTCTCCGCACATTCGGAAGAGGAGGGAAGAGAGGAGGAGGAGGAGAAAGATAAGATTCGGGAGGAAGAGGAGGAAAATGAAAAAGAAAGGAGAAGAGGAGGAGGAGGAGGAGAAAGAGAAGGGTCGGGAGGAAGAGGAGGAGAAGGAAAAAGAAAGAAGAGGAGGAGGAGGAATACAGGAAGAAGGAGAATGAAGAGTAAGGGTGAGGGGGAAGAGGACGAGAAAAGAAGAGGAGGAGAAGGAAAAAGAAAGGAGAAGAGGAGGAGGAGGAATACAGGAAGAAGGAGAATGAAGAGTAAGGGTGAGGGGGGAGAGGACGAGAAAAGAAGAGGAGGAGAAGGAGGCGAAGGAAGAGGAAGAGGAGGAGAGTCAGGGGGAGTGAAATTAGGTTGAAATGGATCGAGAGGAGGAAGAAGAGGAATAGGGTCGGGAGGAGGAGGAGGAGGAGGAGGAAGGGAAAGGTCCTGATCAGAAGATGGATTGGTAAGAGGAGTAGGGACGGAAGGATGAGGCTGGAGAGGAGAAGTAGGAGGAGGGTAATGAGGAGGGGAGGAGGAGACGGAGGAGGAAGGGGGACATGCGGAAGACAAAGAGAAAGGGGAGAGGAAGGAAGAGAATTTCAGAAGAGAAACAGAGGTCGAGTTGGAGGAGGAAGAGGAGGAGAAGGAGGAGGAGGAAGAGGGGTGAGGAAAAGGAGGAGGAAAAGGTGAGAAAAGGAGGAGGAGGAGAATGAGGAGGTGGAAAAGGATCCTGAGAAAATAGAGGATTCGTAGAAGGAGGAGATGGAGAAGGACAAGGAGGAGGGGAGGATAATGAGGCGGGATCGGGGGAGAGTGAGGAGAATAAGAAGAGGGGGGAGGGAGTAGGAGAAAGATGAGGAAGTTCGTCGTGAGGGGAATAAGGAGGAGGAGGAAAGGGAGGAGGAGGGGAAGTAGGAAAAGAAGGAGAACGAAGGAGTAGAGAAGGAGGAAAAGAGGAGGAGGAGGAGGAGGAGGAGAACGAGGGAGTAGAGAAGGAGGAAAAGAAGGGGAGGAGGAAGAGGAGAAGGAAGAGGAGGAAGGGGAAGAGGAGGAGGAGAAGGTGAAGGAGGTGGAAGAAGAGAAGAGGGAAGCAGATAGAGGAGAAAGAGAAAGAAGAAGGGCAGGAGGAGGTGGAGGAGGAAGAAGAGAGAGACTAGAAAGAGTAGGGGCAGGTGGAGGAGGAAGAGGAGGAGGAGTTACATGGAGGACAAACGAACAGCAACAGACCTATTGGTCCGTACATGGTTTTTTATTGAAAAGCTAACCTAACCTAATATTGTAAGTAATAAGACGGGAGCAAATAATTCTAATCGAGGATTTGCAACTAAGTAAACTTCGAGGCGTTTTTTGAACGTCTCAATAGTAGAACAATCAATTACATTGGATGTTAGACTATTCCATATATCAGCAAAGCGATGGAAGATTTTATTTTTGGGGGGGACCGTTGATCTGAAACCGCTTTCCAACAATTTTGCAATCATTGCTTCTAGTTGTATTGGAGGTGTCAATTGTAAAACTATTTTCCACGGTCATGTTTTCAACTCTTTTGACAATTTTGAAAACCTCAATTAAATCCCCTTTTAATCTTCGTTTCGAGAAAGTAAAAAAAAATTTCTCTGAGCCCTTTTTATAATATGGAGACCAGCACTGAACACGATATTCTAGGTAAAGTTTAACTAAAACATTGTAAAGACCAAGAATAATCTCCTCAGTTTTAAACTCAGAAGCTCTTCCTATAAACCCAATTAATTTAACAGCTGTTTTTGCGTAAAAAATCCGAGCAGTACTTACTTGATCTAAGGTAATTTGAAATAATTACAGCAAGGTCTTTTTTTTTGTCTGCACCTGCCAAATGTACACCTTTCATCGTATAGTTGGCCTGGATATTACTATTACCAATGTGAAGTATCTTACATTCATCGATACTGAAAAACACATGAGAATCTACCGCCCATTTACATAAAATGTTCAGTTAAGATTGCAACTTTTGTCGTTGCATTAAAAATGTCACCGTGTTTGAAATATTGATATCACCTGCAAATTTAGATGTTTTACATTCTATATTTTTACCCAGGTCATCAATAAGAGCTTGTACAAGGGGTGTCATGCTATTTCGTCACTCCTGCTTTTAATATGTATAGTCCTTCCTCTTTTGATTAGGTCATTTGTAGCTTTGGAGTATTTGTTTTCTCTAATACTTTTTGTACTTCCTACTATCTATGCCGATTCCCTAATAATATTCACTAATTTCAATTTCATGCCTTCGACGATGTCCTCGTTTGTTTTTAGAGCTTCGAATTTATTTTTCATTTCTATCTGAAATTTCTTATCATATCTTATTTTCTAAGCTAATTTACTTCTCTCATCTCTGAAACTGAGTTTAGCTGTGCAACCTACCATTCTATGGTCACTACCTATGTTGATTTTATTCATGACCGTAAAATTGCTAACGCTTTTGCTCTCATCTCCTAATATGAAGTTTACTTTGGTCTTTGTTGTTCCATTTTGATTTCTTTAGGTCAATTTACGACGTACAGGCTTATGGAAGAAGGTATTCATTATTATCATGTTGTAGTTCTCTACAAAATTAACTAACATCTCGCCTCTGTCATTTCTTTCACCTACTCCAAACTTCCCAATGCACGACTCATCTCCCATCTTCTTCCCCACTTGAGAAGTAAAGTCGCCTATTACTAACGTGTACTTACTTTTTTTCTTGATCTATTACCTGAATTAAATCATTATAGAAGCAATGAATCGCATTGTCTGAACTCTGTGAAGTTGGTACATAAACCTGAACTATTTTTAGAGTGTACCTTTTACACAGCCTAATCACAATCCAAGATACTTGTCTGATAAACTACTTAACTCGACTACGTTACCAGCAACCTTTAAGTTTATCAAGAATCCTGCTCCACTAGCTCTTTCTTTTTCCTTACATTTATAGCAGAACAGGTTGTGATTATATTGTAACTGTATCAGGTTTTCTTCCGCTCTTCGGATTTCGCTCAACCCTACGATGTCCCATTTGATGTTGTCTAGTTCTTCCATTAAACTTTCCATCCTGTGGCCTTCTGAGAGAGTTCTTACGTTGTAAGTATAGGTCGTCATTTCCTTCATACTATTTAATGCCCAAGACTTCGATCTGCTTGGAGAGTGCTTGCTCACATTCGGTGACACGCTACCCGTTAGAACCTAAGGCAATGTATGTATGTATGTATGCATGAGTTAACCCAAACAAATGGACAAAAAATGAATATAGGTGCAATATATAGGCCAAAGACATTATCATTAGCAGACGACAAACTGTTATTTCAAGAACTGTCTAGTTTCTGCAACCGGGATTTATTGATAATGGGTGATTTCAATTTTACTGACATTGATTGGATGACCCTTGAACATGGCCATATAGGTAGTCGCTTGATTGATTTTCTTGGTGACAATTACTTAATTCAGCATGTAAAAGAGACCACAAGATATGGAAACTTACTCGATCTTTTGATCACTAGCCGCGAAAGCATGGTAACTGATGTAGAAGTCGGTGAATCTGTTGCAAATAGCGATCACAACTTAGTTAGATTCAAACTCCTAAACAATTTTAGAATAGATACTTGTGTTTCTAAAATACCCGATTTCAATAAAGCTCAGTTCATAGGACTACGTCAGGAGCTTCAGCTTACAGATTGAGAGGCAAAATTAAACGAAAGACCTGTAGATCAGATGTGGGAAATATTTCAAAATACGCTCACTAAGATGATTCAAACTTACATTCCTTTTAAGGACAGACGTCCCCCAAATCAGGCTCGCCCATTGTGGCTCGACAAAGAAACTGAAAAAAGTATTGCTAAAAAGAGACAGGCTTATAAGAAATATAAGTGCTCGGGTGCATCTAATGACTATGAAAGTTATGTATCAATACAGAGAGATTTAAAAAAAGACAATAAGAAAAAGAAAACAACAATACGAAATGAACATCGCTGATAAATCCAAAGAGAATCCCAAAGAATTCTATAGTTATATTAGAGATAAAAAGGTTGTTAGGAATCACATTGGTCCACTATTATCTGCTGACGGTCAACTTGAATATTCAAATATAGGAATGTGTAATATTTTAAACAATTATCTTAGCTCGGTATTCGTAAACGAAATACCTCAAAGTGAGCTCCAAACTGAAAGGTCTCCTGTCGGTATGCTCCGCCTTTGTAATCCTTTGTAATATGTATGTGTGTGTGCGTGTGTGTGTCTGTATGTATGTATGTATGCATGTATGTATGTATGTATGTATGTATGTATGTATGTATGTATGTATGTATGTATGTATGTATGTATTTATGTATGTATGTATGTATGTATGTATGTATGTATGGATGGATGTATGGATGTATGTATGTATGTATGCATGTATGTATGTATGTGTGTGTGCGTGTGTGTGTGTGTGTATGTGTGAATGAATATATGTATGTATGTATGTATGTATGTATGTATGTATGTATGTATGTATGTATGTATGTATGTATGTATGTATGTATGTATGTATGTATGTATGTATGTATGTGTGTGTGTGTGCGTGTGTATGTATGTATGTATGTATGTATGTATGTATGTATGTATGTATGTATGTATGTATGTATGTATGTATGTATGTATGTATGTATGTGTGTGTGCGTGCGTGTGTATGTATGTATGTATGTATGTATGTATGTATGTATGTATTTATGTATGTATGTATGTATGTATGTATGTATGTATGTATGTATTTATGTATGTATGTATGTATGTATGTATGTATGTATGTATGTATGTATGTATGTATGTATGTATGTATGTATGTATGTGTGTGTGCGTGCGTGCGTGTGTATGTATGTATGTATGTATGTATGTATGTATGTATGTATGTATGTATGTATGTGTGTGTGTGTGTGTGTGTGCGTGTGTATGTATGTATGTATGTATGTATGTATGTATGTATGTATGTATGTATGTATGTATGTATGTATGTATGTATGTATGTGTGTGTGCGTGCGTGTGTATGTATGTATGTATGTATGTATGTATGTATGTATGTATGTATGTATGTATGTATGTATGTATGTGTGTGTGTGTGCGTGCGTGTGTATGTATGTATGTATGTATGTATGTATGTATGTATGTATGTATGTATGTATGTATGTATGTGTGTGTGCGTGCGTGCGTATGTATGTATGTATGTATGTATGTATGTATGTATGTATGTATGTATGTGTGTGTGCGTGCGTGTGTGTGTATGTATGTATGTATGTATGTATGTATGTATGTATGTATGTATGTATGTATGTATGTATGTATGTATGTGTGTGTGTGCGTGTGTATGTATGTATGTATGTATGTATGTATGTATGTATGTATGTATGTATGTATGTATGTATGTATGGTATGTGTGTGTGTGTGTGTGTGTGTGTGTGTGTGTGTGTGTGTGTGTGTGTGTGTGTGTGTGTGTGTGTGTGTGTGTGTGTGTGTGTGTGTGTGCGTGTGTATGTATGTATGTATGTATGTATGTATGTATGTATGTATGTATGTATGTATGTATGTATGTATGTATGTATGTATGTATGTATGTATGTATGTACGTAAATATGTTGTTTTATACTTAATTTTAATTATTTTCCAGTCTGACCAAAATAATATTCGTCACATTCTTTACATTGAATCGAACACACGTATCCTTCCTTATTTTCTGGGAAGTAATTAATCAAAAGACTTTTAACTGTACTGGAGTTCTTAAATGCAACTTGAATGTCGAAAGTCTTAAGAATGGGAGGTAATCTGAGAATTTTCTCGTGGAAAGGAAGAACAAGTAGGGTTCTTTTGTAACTAAAAGTTTGACTGGCTTTTTGTCATAGACTTTCGTGGAAAGGAAGAACAAGTAGAGTTTTTTTCACTAAAAGTTTGACTGGTTTTTTGTCATAGTCTTTCTAATATGACGTGCTTAAGATATTCTAAATATAAACCTATGCCAATTTTTCTGGACTACAAATTCTATACGCTCTATGGGAAATTGATGATGACAATAACATATTTGTCCTGTAATGATGCGAAGAAGAGAAATGGACATTCGAAAGAACGTTGGTGGGTTTCCTATATACATCAAATTTGAAAGACCTCTCATTACTCTAAATCAAGGAAAGGGGAATGATTATTTCCTTCTGTTTCCATTGTGAATTTGATAGAAATTAGCAGGGAGTTAAGCTTACACAAAAAATGTGTTGGATCATCATTAAAAAGCAAAAAGCCTTTACCAGATCCTGCACCAGCTGCTGGTAGTTTTTAGCTCTGTGGTTGCCCTGGAAGACCTTGACAAATGATGTGAAACAGTTCCATGCTGTTCTCTCAATCCTACTGAGCTTATTGAAGAACTTGGTGGACTTAAGCACCTTCTTTATCTGAGGTCCAACAAAAATCCCACCTTTGATTTTGGCCTCAGATAACTTGGGGAAGAACTCAAGAAGGTACTTGAAAGTGGCTGATTCCTGGTTGAGATCCTTCACAAGCTGCTTCATCAATCCCAATTTAGTGTGCAGTGGCGACATAAGCACAATCCTGGGAACCAGTGGCTCCCACATGATGTTCCGGGTCCCAACTACAAATTCTGTTCGCTGCTGCCAGTTCTTCCTGTTGTAGTGGTCAGAGGTGGCTCTGCTGTCCCAAAGGCAAAGGAAGTATTGGAATTTGATAAAGCCTCCCTGGAGACCAAGCAGGAAAACCACCATCTTAAAGTCTCCAGTGATTTTCCAATTGTACTGGTTGTATTGCAGAGCTTCCAAGAGAACTTTCACACTGTATTAGTCTTCCTTCAGGCAGACTGAATGGGCTCGGGGTAGCGTTGGGAACTTGTTTCCATTGTGGAAGAGGACAGTCTTCAAACTTGCGGTAGAGCTGTTTATGAAGAACCCCCACTCCTTGGGCACAAATGGCACCCCCAATAACGTCAAACAGTCCAGGCACACCATGACAGAAGCAGAGTCCATTCCTAAGAATGTTAAAGTCTGAGAAAGGTTCGTGCAGTCGACTCCTCTGACTTGGCACCTGCACCTCCTCCTTGACCAAGTTCCACTGCTTTATCCTGCTTTATATGAATAGCTCTGTATTGGATTTCGTCAGGCCCATATCCCTGACCAAGTCATTTACTTCTTTTTGATTTGGGAAACGAGGAACTTTCTCTGGTACCTCAGGTAGGTAAGCCAAGTCCTCAGCATCCATTTCCTCCTCTTCATCAAAATACTTGTCTTGGACTTTACCTGGAGCAGGTAGCACTGGCACGGGGTATTTGGAGCAGTGAGGAATTGGAGCAATTGATGATGAGAGATCTGGGTAATACACAGGAGCAGCATTCTTTCCTTTCCGCCGCTTGCTAACATCCACCATAAAAAAAAAAGTTTGTGGAGTGGTTTGTTGGCTCTAGCCAGACCCGTGGGTTGGAGACTTTCAGGGACCTTCTCTCACCTCGCAGCAGCCAAACCTTCCAGCGTCTCCTTACAGTGCTCACAACAGTAGTGAGGGCCCCAGGGCCTGTCCTGGTCCCCATCTGGCATCCTGAAGTACTTCTTGTAGGTTTCACAAACTTTCGCCGACGTTTCCAAAAAGTATTTTTTTCTTTCTTCTTTACATACTCGCCGCATATATAACAGAAAGAGTCAGGGGTGTGCCGGCAGGCCCTTGAAACCACCTGAAAATATAGAAATATATGCTATCAGACAATATGGATCTTATAGATCTGAAAGTATAAATTATAAACATGTGAAATGAACATACATGTATAAAATAAGTAGGATAACTCAGGCTATAGTCATTAAATTTTGACAAATATGGCAGAAAACTGCACCAATTGCACTCGAAAATATGACATAAATTGCTTTTACTGCAATTCTAAAAATTTATTAGGTTGAATTCTAGTGGCTAGCCTAGATTTTTTACAAACCCAAACTTATAACTATTTAACAGCATTATTTCTTAACTTATTTTGTGACCTAAGTAACATAACAAAAATACAAATCAGGATTTTTTTACAGAATGTTATGAGCACCCAAATGAAGACATAAAACCCAGTACATAAAACAAGGATAAACATGAAAAGCAAGCATTAATACTCACGTACATATATACACTGTGCCAGAGCCTCGTTTGGATTAATAGCTAACACTTCATAACTCGTAAACACATATGGTCATTTCAGGGAATAAATTTGTGTTAGCGAGTGTTTAAAGGTCACCATACATTAAGGTCACCGTACAGTCGTTCGACAGATTTTTACGACTAACTATAGATAAGCAGTAGAACTGCGTGTCAAATTATCACTGTTCTTTCAGTATTCTTCATTGACTGAGCAATACTGTAGAAAGTTAGCACTTTCTATGAATATGTCTGTTATTTGCTCTTGACGTTCAACACTGTCACTGTGACAGATATCTTATACTGGATGCCGCTGACCAGCAATCCACTCTCCTCCCATTATGCCCCGGAAGATGGAAGAGGGAAGATGGGACAGGAAAGAGGGAAGGGATAGTAGTGAAGAGAGAAAGGTAAGAGGGAAGAGGGAAGATGGAAGAGGGAAGAGGGAAGAGGGAAGAGGGAAGAGGGAAGAGGGAAGAGGGAAGAGAGAAGACGGAAAAGAGAAGAAAAAGAAGAAGAAGAAGGTGGAGGAGAAAAAGAAGAAGAAGGAGAAAAAGAAGAAGAAGAAAAAGAAGAGGAGAACGACGATGGAATAGAGAAAATGAAAAGTGGAAGATGGAAGAGAAAATAAGAAAAGAGTGAAGAGGAAAGATAATTGAGGGAAAAGGAGAAAGGGAAGAGGGAGACGCGAAAAATTAAAATGAAATAATGACGACTGGAGAGGGAAGAGAGGATAGAGAAGAGAGAAGAAGGAAGAGGTAAAAGGAAAGTGGTAAGAGGGATGATGGAAGAGATAAAAGGGAGGAGGGAAGAGAGATGAACGACGGAATAGGGAAGAGGTGATTATGAAAAAAGAGAGGGAAGAGGGAGGAGGAAGAAGGTAGATGCCCAAGAGAAGAGGGAAGAGAGATGAACGACGGAATAGGGAAGAGGTGATTACGAAAAAAGAGAGGGAAGAGGGAGGAGGAAGAAGGTAGATGCCCAAGAGAAGAGGGAAGAGGGAAGAGAGAAGAGGGAAGAAGGAGAGAAAAGGTAGAACGAGAGAAGAGGGAAGAGGGGGAAAAGCGAAGATGGAAGAGGTAAAAGGGAGTCCCAGAATATTCAGTCTCTTTTGACATCATTTATAATCAGGATCTGTAATAATTTTTTTTTCTTCTGAATTTTCTTTGATTTGTTTAGTTACTTGTTTTGGTGCAACAAGTTCCAGTCTAGTGCCAATCAAGTTTTCGATAATCTTCATCGTGTTTCTGATGATGTAGTGGAATGCTATTCTTACGCTCTATGAGTATCCCTAGTGATCCTTTTAATATGTTTTTGTGACAAATTTTCCATTATTACTTTCAAGTCTCTCTCTCACCTTTCTTTTGCATTTACCTCACAGCCCATTCTATAGATCAGCGCTGTTAGGCCCTGCTGTCCTATCAACCTCTTCAAAACGAGTCAAATTCTCGCGCGCAGCATCTGATGCCTGATGTACGATGATTGGTGCATCACAATACTCGCGTTATAAAATATGGAGTCACTACTACATTACTCATTCTCTTTCACTGAGTAATGATAAACACAGAAAACGTGGTCACAAAATTCGGGGGTGACTCAGCTACAACTACAAAATAAATATAATCGAGACACCGATCCTGGCATCCTCGTATACCCACTCGCCCCTAATGACGCCTACTTATGGGTCATCGCATGGGAAAGGCTAGCCCAGGCAAAGGACAGGGGGCAGGGATGGCCCTTCGCCTACAACAAAGATGAATGGAAAAACAACTGGGTGTTGGATGGGTGAATAGGTAACCTCCTTTTGGTATGCGTATGAAAAAATTTGGGACTATGTCTTTTTCAATTATTTCACACATTTTAATTACCACACTAGTCAGAGACATTTGTCTATAACTGGTGAGAAATGTATTAACACATTTGTAAATCACAGCTAATACAACAGTCGGACGTAAGAAAGAGTTGCGTAAGCGAAACAATATAATTCAGCCGTGTTTCAACACGTAAATAAATTTAATCACCGTATGGACTGGGAGAAATCTGACATTTTTTTATTAATCAGGCTGTGGGTTCAGAAGGAAAATGGTGGAATCCACATTAATTGAATATCTGCCCACGATGAATATTTCCAAGGGTCAATGGACCCCAGACATTATTTCAGGACTATTCATCACCAAACATATTGTCAACAAGCTTCCTCCCCCTCCCCCTGACCCGACCTCATATCATCCGCAGGTCACATAAGGTTGGGGTAGTAACGTTTATTATTTTCCAAGTTCCCTTCCTTTTGTAAGAGGTTGCTATTTAAGATAGCATCCTCCTTCCACTTTGTGCTACTGAAGAGGATTGCAGTTAGCAATCCAAATATATAGTTTCGCTTACGCAACTCTCTCTTTCGTCCGACTGTGGTGTTAGTTGTGATTTGTCTATAACTTTAAGGAACTTCCCTGTCCCTGCCTTTATAAATAGAAGACAATATTGGCCAGTTACTAATGATTTGGAACTTTTCCTTCTCATAATGAACACAAAAAGTTCGTGTATTGTGTCCACTAGTTCCTGCCGACATACTTTGAAATCCGAATTGAGATCCCATCAGATCCTGTTATTTGTCTCAACCCAGTGCCGCTACTACTTTTTGCACCTCTTATACCTCTGCTTTAATGCCATACAATACCCAGCTCCTGCAAAGTTTCTCATTACCCTTAGAGTAATTCTCCTCAGTAAACACTACTGATTGGAAGTTACTGTTCAATGTTTCTGTTTCTGCTCTGGTATCTTCAAACACTGTTTCTACTACTTTCAATTTAATGATTCCTTTGCTATGCTTTGATTTACTATTGGTTTGCGTTTTCAATTGTTGAATGTATTTTTTGCAATGTTTTTACTCCCTCTATACTTATGTTTGTTATTTTTTCTTCCTTCATATTTAGTTCAGGAATTCCTACAGTCAAATAAACCTCCAGTACAACATGGTCACACTTCCACGTGGGGCATCAGCAGAATAAGGAATCTATAACATCTTGCTCTTTAGTCCTGAACAAATCTATTCAGATTGGTGCGTCTTCCTCTATCATCTTTGTTGATTCTCTGACCCACTGTGTCATTGCATAGCCCATCGTTATATTTTGCAAGGTATTTCCGCACTACAATACATTTCCGCCTACATGTCAGACGTCTCAGTTTACTTTCCCGCAGTGGAAGTAATCTAATAGGACCACATTTTCATTCCTTTTGATTGTTCAAGTGTCTTTTTATGTCTAATAACATCTCTTGTTTATCATCTTCATCCCATGTCCTTCTCTTAGGTAGTATATTCACAACTGTAGACTGATATTTTTTTTTTTTTTTTTTTACCACTTTCATATCCAATACCACCTCTACCACCTTTAAGTGATTCTCCACTACCGCCATCTGTAGTCCTTGTCACTAATGTTTCTCTATTCTTAATACTATTAACATATTTTTCACATTATCTTATCTACTTTTCTATACCAGTCGATTATATATCTAAAATGAACTTATTATTCATAATCGTGAACCTTTTCCTCCCTCTCACTGTTACACTGTAGTTCGTTTTTAAGTTCATTTTATATATTTCTTTTTCTTTTTTCTCCTTCTGACTCGTCTATCCTTTTTGGTTTTCTATTATCACTTCAGTGATACCGTGTCGAGCTCATGAGCACATGGTCGTGAGTGTGATTCCCGTGACCCGCCATGTGCTATGTCGCGTTGGTTCCACGGCCAAGCGGTAAGGTGACCCAACCATTGACCTAAGAAAAACAGCGGCTCACCTCAACTGGTGGGGCTTGCCCTATCAGGAGGTTCTCACTTCTCACTTTGTTGGAATGGGATTTTTTTTTTTTTTTTTTTTTATGATTGCCAAATTCTGCTTTAATTGTTTCATTCTAAGACTCACTAACTCTAACTTAATTCACTACATTCTTTCTAATCATTTCTGTACGACATTTCTTAATTTCTATAAAACGAAAATATCTAAAACAACCGTCAATCATCATGCGTGAGTTTGCGTGTGTCTGTATGTGTATGTATTTGTGTGTGCGCGTATGAGTTAGTTTGAGATAGAGAGAAGTGATTGGATCAAGCCAACGCACCCCCCTCGCCGTCCACTGAGACGAAAAAAATATTCCCATCCCTGACAGGAAAGAAGACAGTATACTCGTCTCCGGGAAGGACTTCCCATTGGTGGACGAGCCCTGTGAACTCCCTGGACTCCCAAGGATCGAGGCCGGAACCGGCATTGCACAGGTCTCTCAGGTCTCTCAGGTCTCCTCTGTGAACCACCTCCTGGAGACCTGCCACGTAAAGGACCTAGTTTTTGGGATGCTCTTTCATACGGCTGCCAGCAACACGAGCCGAAATGCAGGGGCGTGCAAGCTGCTGTGGGAAAAATTCAAAAGAACCTACTGTGGCTCGCATGCCGCCACCACAGCCACGAAATAATTTATTTAACATTCCCAGTTGCCTATTTATCATAACACTTTTCAATTCCCCGAGTCATTTACTTGCTTCTCTCACTCTACAATTCACCTCCACCTCCATTCCTCCCTTTCCTGCCACATGCGACCCCAAGTACCTAAAGCTATCTATCCACTTCCTCTAGCCTCTCTCCTTTTAGACTTCCTTCCAACTCAGTGCCATCCTCTCCCCTTGTACAAATCATCACCTTGCTTTTACCCACATTCACCTTCAAATTTCTCCTATCGCATACCTTTCCAAACCCCGTCAGTCAACGGCAGTGAAGTAATGTCCTCACCTAGACAAATTATCCATCTTCTTCTTAACCTTTCCTGAACCCAGACAATTGATCTATCCTCTCCTTATTTTTTCCTGCACCCAGACAATTAATCTAGCCTAACCTTAACATATGCTTCACAAAGACAATTGATCCATCTTCTCAACCTTTCCTAGGCTCCAATGACCTCACCCCATTCTCCTCGATCCTCTTATTTAATATCAGTCATATGTATCGCGACTATGTACTTGAGAAAATATGTAACAAGCGAAACGTTGTACCAATAAAGGCTCCGTCCTCACGTGGTATTTATTTCGATAGACTTTTTGGCAAATGCTATTTTCATATAAAGTGTCAGGGACATCGAAGAGGTCAGTGCCGTGGAGACGTAGGAGGCCAGTGTCATCGAGAAGAATAGCGGCAAGAAGATCATGACGACCAAAAGCCGTCAAAGGTTCAGGTCACTTCTTCTCAGACGGGAAGATTATGAATCTGAGTTGATATGAACATTACTCGTACGTTAACGGCACATTTAGGCTTTTAACCCTTTCACTGCGGGGACGATTTCCTCCAACTGAATAACATCGCTTGGGGAGGAGAATAAGTGACTAAAGTCGTAAAACGCAGTGAAAGGTTGAGCATTTTCAGGTAAAGATATCCCAAATTAATTATCAATCTGTCTGTTATGACACCTAATGAATATCAGCTACCAAGATGTATTTCCTTTTATCAATTACAAGAGGAAAGTCAGACGTTTGATCGACTCCCAATAAATGGAATACAAAGGATGTGTGGAATGCACCGAGATATTGGGTGGGAAAATCAGTAAGTGAGGTCTGATTATGTTCTAATTAAATGAGAAGGCCTCATATCTGATAACACAAATACTCCCTTGCTGGTTCTATGTCCAACTTCTTCCGAATTGCGTAATATACCTAAGCGTTGGATTTGCCGTAAATATTGATCAATTAGTTAATCTATTGATTAACATTCAGTTTGTTCATATATCTGTTTGGTGATTATCTTTTTATCTACTGTACTTGTTCATCTGTGTATGTGTATATCGTTATAATGATTGTCTTATTTATTTTATTCATTCATTTCTCCATTCTGTATCCTGCTTCCTGAAGGCCAAAAGTTCTTTTGCTAATATGTCTGTTAATTAAAAGCTTCTGTTAAATACTGAAATGTCTAAACGGATGTTATGTATGATTATTTTTACATACTTAAATGCCCATCTGTGTGCACTCCTGTATGTGTCAAAGAATCTGGGGGCGTAAAATAAGACAACAATTTGAGTAAGATTTGAACCGATCACTGTGTAAACATCTGCAAGTATGGCTGCAATTTAGGATGTAGATGTGCATGCGTACACAAAGATGAAAAGGAGACCCAAAAAAGTGCTTAGCTACGGGAGGAAAGATAAAAGTCGTTGGAAATGAAATGCGC
>NC_134799.1:60950140-60965140 GCF_046742065.1 Oratosquilla oratoria | reverse complement strand
CACACAAGGAGCCTAAATGTGAACAAAATAATTACTGATGAATATTCAAACAGCTTTTCCCATACTGCTCCAACTAGTATTTCCAAGATGTGGTGTCTGCACGCCAGGTAAAACACCTTAGTGCTCAGCTTTTCCTCAAGCAGTTTGGCAGCTCCCCTGTGTACTCCACTGTTACTGGATGTAGTGTCAAAAACAAGGGCAGTTATGACACCTGTAAGCCCCCATGTCTCCAACAAGTCCATTGATGCCTCAGCTTGAGCTGTGCCTGTTGAGCTGTCGATGACAGGTACTCCCAGTAACTTCCCTTCAGGATAGGCAGGTGGTCCAGACACGAGCATAGCTAAAGTCTCTGAGGTGGTCTTAGGTTCACTACCCAGGACGTCTCCGAGCATCTTTCCATCCCAGTGTAGAGCAACAAGCTGGAGAGGGTCCTCACTGAACTCTGCCATGTAGCCCTGGCTATTGTTGTACCTGGATAGTATTCTGCTACGACGTGTTGTTGATCTAGAAATTATAAAATTGTCCAGATCAACCCCACCAGCTTTCAAGGTGACAGAAACTAGGGCAGTAACTTGATTGTCAGACAAGCCAAGACGATCAGCTGTATTGCAGATGGCATCACATTCCATGACTCTCCTTGGGCATGTCAAAGTCACGGTGTCCTCATGGTAAGAATATCCAGGACGAGGCTGATGGCAATCCATATCCTCTGTGTTAGCGTCACTGTCACTGGAATCACCCCCAGGTAATGTCATTCACGTGAGTAACTGCCTCTTGTCCTGCTGCAGCTGCAAAATAATACAATGTGATAAGCATGTAAACTTGGAAAAATACAATGTCGTAAGCATCTAAAACTTCCAACTTGTTGTGATGTTCAAAAGTAGTATTAGTAAAAGTATGAAGGTATGATTACCTTGTTCTTGCCTCTGCAGTTGACTCTCAGTCCGGCCTACTTGTTGATAGGATCTTGTCTCAAAGATCTTGTCATGACCCGATATACGACCTTTCCTCTCAGTCCTCTGGTCCTGGTAGAACCTGGTGTCCTCATCTTTCTCCTCCATGGATAACAGTCTGTTGCTCTCTATATCCTGGACAGCATCTGGAGCTCCTATGTCGAACAGGCTGTCTAATTCCAAGATAAATGCACTCCTCTTTCCTCTAGGGTCACTTGCTCTTCCTTTGCTCTTCATTAGCGCTCTGTGCTTGTCATGGAATTTCACGAAGAGCTTCATGCCATTCTGTCTGGTCATCGTCTTGATCCTAGCCATCTGCCAGAATGGGATGATAGCTTCAACCGTTTCATAAGCGAGGTCTTGAACCATTGGTGTCCCTGTATTTTCTGGTAAAATTTAGAGATAAAGGAAGTACTGGAATGCTCTTCTGTTGGTGGAAAGCTGGGAACCACTGATGCAAGCTGAATGGTATCCGACCAGTAATGTTTCAGTGAGAGAGCTGGTGAAAAGCCGACTTAATGCTTGCTTGTGGACTGCAGATGGAGGTTTTGAGATATCAACTGTGCGCCCTTGTAGCTTCTTGTCTTGTGTCATTGTAAAGTATCTTGTGGATAGTTTTCTGGATTTGGATAAATTTTCTGTGCTGGCCTTGCTTTTGTACTGTTCAGTATTGCCCAACATCATTAACAGGTTTCTGTAAATATGAAATATAAGATTAAATGTTGAAATTATGTATGCCTCCAGGTTAGCAAAAAAAAGTCATACCTTTTAAGATTCACGGACAAAATTCATCAATTCTAACTGTTGATATATGTAGAATAGATTTTATTCTTTCGTTTGATATTTAGCTTGTTGCTCTATCTTGGATAGATAAAAAATGGTACCACAATATATGCTTAGAAATGCCTCAAAATAGGCCCTTTTGATAAGATAGCAAAAAAGTTCCGCTTCCATGCGATAATGTTTTCATAAATTTTAGATAAAATTAATGTCATTTTTTTCAGGTCAAAAGGCATGCGAAAAAGTACAGTAACATATGAAAATATGAAAAAGTTCTTTTTTGAACAGGTCTTCTGGTAAGTTGAGTCTTTGGTTAGATTTAGAAACGGAGAACTTATTTAAGGGAGCATCGCCAGCGATATTTCGAAAAACATTTCAAAAGAACCTCTATGATGGTGGCAACACTCATACAAAGTTATACAGCTGTATTTCGTTTCTATTTTATACAGAATAAAATAGATAAAGTAATTGCAACCTCTGGCAACCCCATTGCATAAAAAAAAACATTCTGTATGTTAAAATAGCGTCAACACTTCTATAGCTATTTCGTGTTTTTATTTATTTATTTTTATTTTTATTTATTTATTCATTTATTTATTTATTTATTTATTTATTTATTTATTATTATTATTATTATTTTTTTTTTTTTTTTTTTTTTTTATTTTTTTTTTCTATAGAATTGTGTTTATGGAGATATTTGGCAATTCCCCCCACCACTATACCCCACAAAGACAGTGGATCGGGCACCAGTACTCTTGAAAAGGTCAAAGGAAGGTGACGTCGCTCCTGGCGCTCTCACCGTACGCAACAATTTTGATTCCTCGCCTTGTATTGTTGCTGTGATCATGGTGAAATTAACAAGAAACAAGAGAGTGAAGCGACAGAATACAGAGAGGGCCCGTGAGTGCCTGAAAAAAAAAGGAAAAAGAAAGAAAAAGGAGAAAAGCAGCAAATCTGCGCCCAGCACTCCGCAAGCATTTACTAGCCACGCCCACCTTACACCTCCTCCACCCACGCCACACCACTCATCCTCACCTCACGCCTTATCAGGAAAGAAGAGGAAATTGGAGATTTGCTATACATCGCAACCATCAAACAAATGCTCGCGAAAAATGGTCGCAAAATTTTGAACCCCCCATCCTGTAAAGTTTACATTTTTGTTCTTTCTGTTGTAATATCTTCGGTTGTTCTTTATGGATTTTTGTCTTTTTTGTTTCATTTGAAAGTAAACATCATGTTCTTTATTTTCTACAGTAAAAAATAAAAGAAATTAGATTTTTTTTTTATGAAACCTGAATTTTGCAGCATTTTTTAATTATTCAGAGAAACAAATTTATAAAAAAAAATCAGAGGTATTAGTTTGAAAAATGTATTCAATAAGATTTGCTCTCCAGACTCTAAGCTTTCATCTCATACCAAACTAAATGATGTGGAAGGATTTTCCATTAAGTAATTAGAGTTTCAGTAGAGCTCACTTTATCTTAATTAAATATTTACTATGCCTTATATATACATGAGAGGAACATAAAAATCTGAGGAATTACACACTAATGTAAGGTGTATTTATACCTATATTCATTAAACAAATATATATATAAAAAAAAATCACCTACTCTATAAAGTGATGCGGTTGTGGTCAATATGTAAATGAACAGGTAGAGATGGTTGAAAATGCTGTAATGTTGTCACAACTGCCACACATTTTTTATTGTGGTATAGTTACATTGATTGGGGTTCAATTTCTTACTGAAATTGTAAGTAGATGAAATAACTGACTGTATTCATCATTTAATACAAGTTCGATTGTGCTTCCTTTACACATACCTCTGATTTTCTTTTGCTTTTGAATGCCCTGATACTTCTTTAGAAAGAGCCAAACATCACGATAATCTTCACTCCCCTCCTTTATGATATCATTATCACTAAAGAAAAGGCAATTGAGTTCATATCAGTGGCTTTCCAAATCAAAGAGTAACTCTTTTTCCTCACCTCCTGAATCACTTGATGAACTGTTGTTGGTCTCAGAGTCATATGACATTCACCATTCTTCTTTAACCAATTCACTTATTGTCCCTTTTCTTTTCTTCATAGAGTTTTGAGTGGATTCAGTTTTTCTAACATCAGTATTGTCACTACCAGTTCCCAATCTACTTTTATCTACAATATTTTCTTTCGCATTTTCTAACTCAGTATTTCTTAATTCCTAATTCATTCTTCCCGCATGTCTAAATCATCCAAACTTGAAACAAAGCCCTCCTTGAACAACGTTGGCATTTCACCTACTGAGGATCCCTCCTCTCCTCTCTTGGATGAATTTTCAATTGACTTTGTCCCAGTCTCTCGAATGTTAACGCATAGCAAACACATGCATTACTACTCAGCCCTACGATACTGCATCCTCGTGAGTACACAAAACTTCACATCCGCGTTTTCCAGGCCAAGGAAAGCAACGCAGTCTGTATGCCAGAAACAACTTGTGTTCAAATCATAAAGAACCAGTTCATTATTGTTCCTGTTTGTATAACCTTTTGTGATGTGCATCCACAATATGAACCCATTCTTGTACCCCATTTGAATTCACTTGATTTCCCTGATGCACAAGAAAGCTTACCTTTGCTTTGCAATGACTTCAGGCACGTTATTGCTCTCCCTTGGTGTAACCGACTTAATTCAGCGTCACATTCCCCTTAGAACAGATGCCCACCCGTGCCATATTCCTACATACAGAATGCCTCATAGCAAACAGAATGGGGAAAACACGCTCATTGATGAAATGATTGCTCAAGACATCATAGAACCCTCAATTTCAGAGTGGAACTTGCCAATTTTCATTGTTCCTAAAACAGATGGTTCTTTTCATCCTGTTGTTGACTTCAGATAACTCAATAAATTAATTGTTCTGGGTGGCCACCCGGTCCCAGTATTGCAAGACCTTCACTCCATCGGCGAAAAAAAAAATGCTGTCTTTACCACTCTCGACCTTATGTCTAGATATTTTCAAACCCCTTGCTTCTGAATCCCGTCTTCTCACTGTCTTTAACACAACAAATGGGTATTTCCATATCAAAAGTTAGCCATGGGCCATGTTTCTGTCCTTTTTATTTTCACACGACTCATAAACACAGTCCTCCCAGGACTGATCGGTGAGAATGTCTTCATCTATCTTAATGATATAGCCGTTGCCTCAAAGTGTGTCTCAGACCACTTACAGACATTACAAGCTGTCTTCTCTCGACTGGCAAAGTCGGGACTAAATTTAACAAACTGTTTTTTCCTTAAGAAGGAAATACTCTTCCTAAGACACGTATTTAACGCACATGGTATCCTTATGATCAATGACAAGGTCAAAGCGGTAGTTGATTTACCTCAACCTACCTCAGTAGAACACGTCCGCTCCTTTTTAGGCCTTTCAGGTTTTTATAGGTGCTACATTTCCGGCTAAGTTAGTATAGCCGCACCTCTCACTCCTCTAATACAGAAGCATACTCCCTTTGCTTGGACTCCTGAACATGATGAGTATTTGCCGCTCTCAAAACTGCCATAACTACGGCCCCTGCTCTAGTATTCCAAACCTCAAATTTCCCTTGACATTGTACACTGATGTACCCTATTCAAGATTAGGTGCAGTTCTCATGCAACAACATGGAAAACATCTCCGCTCCATTGCATACGCCAGTCCCACACCAAGCAAAGCAGAATCAAATTACTCTGTCACAGAAATTAAAGCTCTTGATGTAGTGTACGCCCTCATAATTTTCAAAGACATCATTCTTGGATACGAAATACATGTCTACACTGACCAGCAAGTCATCTTATATTTATTCTCTGGTAAGAACGTTGCTCAGGTTCTGCACAAAAAAAGAGGAAGAGAGGGATGGTGAATGGGAGTGGAGTATGTGGGGATGAAATGCGTGGGAGTGAATTTATGCCTTTGACTTTGGCTACCCCCCTTGTAAGGGGGAAAAGCCATTGGTATATGTATGTATATAAAAGTCTTTTAGGCAGACTTGCTTGTTGGTTCCTGACAATTCAAGAGTTCATCCCAACCTTCCATTATGTTCATGGTAAAGCAAATTCGGTTTCTGATGCCCTCAGTAGGCATGTTGTTGTCATTTCTCAGTCTCCCATGTCAATTAACTTAACTCAGGAACGCATTAAATCTATCCAGCGTTCAGATCCACTGTGGAAGCGTGTGAAATTCTTCTCGAAATCAGGTGACACTGTAGACATTTCAAACTTCCCCCCTAACTTACAGAACTACACGCTTGTTGAATATGCCCTGTATCGTGAAGCTACACTGGATCATAAGCACGGACCACACTGCTCAGTGAATCAGTTGGTATTCCCTTCTGCCATGATTCCTGAAACGCTCTACCTTCTTCATGATTCCCCTATTGCTGCATACCCTGGAGAGAACAAATGACTTGCACAAGCCAGATTAGAGTAGTTCTGGTTGTCCTTGCGGAAATATATTCATGCTTATATAGATAAGTGTTCTTCATGTCATTTCCATGAAGGTCACATTCGCGGTCAAGCCCCTCTTTTAACCTATCCCCCACCTTCAAAACCCTTTAATACTATAGTCATTGACCTTCTCAAGCTCCCCCGTACCCCCAGTGGAAAGCATTACTTGTTCGTCTGCATAGACCACTTTTCCAGGTTCTGCATCCTTACCCCACTCCAGACAAGACTGCACAACACGCTGCATGGGTTCTCATTAACAGACTGATTTGTCCTTTCACTACTCCTTGGGTTCTTCTTTCTGACAATGGTACAGGTTTCAATAATTATAATATTGTTGTAATCTATAAATCCTTTAATATTACAAGTTGCGACACCCTCCCCTATCATCCCAGTTCAAATGGCCTTGCTGAACGCCAAAATCGTAAGATCATCAATGCACTCCGTCATCTTGCTTCTGATCTCCATATTTCTTGAGATGAACATGTTCCTATTATTCAAGCTTCACTAAATAGTGACATTAACAGTTCCATATTGGAGTCTCCTCATTTTGTTCTCTTTTGACTATGACCTCCTTGCTTCAGACGTAGGGCCTGTTTACACTTTCGATAACTATGTTAAAGTCAAAATATCCAATTTTAGCTCTCTCTTCTAGAGAATTCGTGATTCTCTTACTCTCGCGAAGGAAGACATGGCACGGCTTTAGCACAAATCTGCAAGAGATTGTTATTTTGAGGTAGAAGACATTATTTATTCCCTCAATCACACTCCTACTTCAAAACTTTCTCCTAAGTTTCTTGGTCCTTACAGGTTCATTCAGAAAGAATCATGTAATAAAAACAGCATACAATCTGCATGACTTCCAGGAAACCGTATTGCACGTTGATAACATAAACTTCCCCGTGATCTCACTTTGGATATTTTCCCAGTTGAACCTCCTCCCCTTTCTGAGGCCCAACCTTCTTCTACTTCAGTCTCTCTCCACATCAAATGCTCAATCTCATTATGACCTCCGAAGTCGTTCCGCCATTCCCTGAATATTTCGCTTGTTTCTCAGGTATTCCAAAAGCATTTTCTACCTTAAATCTAATTTATGTGTTCTTAATATCTACTTCCGTATCTTTCTATGTAATTCCAATGTACTTGTTAGTTTTAAGTAATATATACTCTTTTACACATTCTTATACATGTTCAGTTTACTTTTTTCTACTCTCTTCTGTTTCTTGTACCTTCTACTTGCCACTCGTTGCTCAGGCCAGCTCCGCATAGCGGGCCGAGCCTTTGTTATACCTAAATCCATGTATCCCACAATTAGAAATATACGTACACACACAGATAGATAGGCATATATTAGTATACACATATATACCATGCACTAGATTGTAACCACAACACAGGTTTTGTAAATAACCTCTTTCCTCTCAGGTAAACAACCCTGTTACCATACCATTTACATATACGTAACACTGTATTTAGAATAATTCACACATCATTCACATTCATAAGTACACACTTTTATATTAAATACGGAACGTAAATAGTTCCCATTGTATAGGCCAATGTGTGAAAAGAGTATTCGACCGCTTGGGTGTAAACTTTATATATACGGTCGTAATATAAAACCACAGTTTACCATTTTCCATTATTGTTGTAGTACAAGGGTAGAGGATAACGGTGAGTTGGAAGTGTCTAAAAGAAGATAGACTGGAGGAAAAGGATAGTTTTAAGTATTTGGGGTTCGCATGTGGCAGGAAAGGGAGGAATGTATGTGGAAGTAAATCGTATATTGAGAGAAGCAAGTAAATACCTTGGGGGATTAGAAAATGTTATGAGAAATAGGCAAATGGGAATGGGTACAAAGAGGAGGTTGTATGAAGGGGTGATTGTGCCAACGGTATTGTATGGGGCAGAGGCGCAAAATTAAAGAGAAGCAGAGAAGAAATTTTTAAATGTATTTGAGATGAAATATCTGAGAAGTATGGTAGGGGTTACTAGGTTGGATAGAGTGAAAAACGAGGAGGTGAGAAGGAGAGCAATGGTGGAAAAGGAGATGACAGACAGGGCTGATGAGAGATTGTTGGGTTGGTTTGGACACATGGAAAGGATGAGTGAAGAAAGACTAGTAAAAGAGGTGTGGAAGGTAGAAGGAGTGAACTTGAGGGATGAGATGGATGGATGGTGTGAAGGGGCATTGAGCAAGAGGGAAATGCCTGTTGAGCAAGGAAGGGAGCATGTAAGAGATGGGGGATGAGTGGAGAGTGACTGTGTATAGATTATAATCTTATGTAAGGGAGGGAGGGACGGGGGATGGGGGAATAGGGAATGCTTATATGTTTTTTTTTTTTTTTTTTTTTTTTTTTATGTGACGGAGAGCGGTGAGGGTCACCAATGAAGTGAAGCGGCCATACTGTGGATGTACTGTGACCTTACTACATTGTTTCTGACCCAGGGCAGTGGGCGGGATACAGGGATGACCCGCCGTCCACGAGGAGCTAAGATGAGAAAGAAGAAAGAGAAGTGGAGGGGTGTGGGAAGAGTGGAAGCTGGCACGGGCATTTGACCTGGCTACCTCCCATATAAGGGCGAAAAAGCTATTGGTATATTGATAGATAGATAAATGTGTGTGTGTGTGTGTGTGTGTGTGTGTGTGTGTGTGTGTGTGTGTGTGTGTGTGTGTGTGTGTGTGTGTGTGTGTGTGTGTGTGTGTGTGTGTGTGTGTGTGTGTGTGTGTGTGTGTGTCTGTGTGTGTGTGTGTGTCCATTTTTATCTCTATCTTTTCCTTGTTCGTTCTCACTCTCTTTATCAATCTACCTAGCATGCCGACAGGAGACCTTTTGATCCATATCTAGGTCGGATGCGAAAAAAAAATCATATTATAATGAAATAATAGATAGAAAATATGATAATGTAAATAACAAATAAAATACATAAATAAATGCATAGGTATACTTAAATAATAAAGAAACAGGTAAATAGTAAATAATAATAAATTGACATATAACTAATAATAAATGAAAATCAGACAGAAAATGATAACAAAACAAAAACAAATAATATAAGATAAATTAAAATCATTACAGCATCTTACTTAGGTATTTATCTAAATGATTCTTAAAGCTTCGAACTGAACTACATTGCACTACCTGTGCAGGAAGTTTATTCCATTCATTAACTACACGGTTGGCAAAGTTGTTTCTACCTACTTCCAAATTGAATCTATTTCCGGACAGTTTGAGACCATTGTTTCTTGTCTGATTCTCATTCAATGTAAAAATTTTGTCACTTTTGATGTTGTCAATTCCCTTTAGAATTTTAAAGACCTGTATCAAGTCACCTCTGAGTCTACGTTTTTTTAGGGAAAACAGATTCATATGTTTTAGTCGATTTTCGTATGATTTATTTTTGATATTTGGAATCAGTTTTGTGGCTCGCCGTTGTACTTTTTCCAGTCTGTCAATGTCTTAATGAGATTCGGTGACCATACGGAAACAGCATATTCCAAATGTGGACGAACTAACGATTTATATAGCTTGTTAATGAGTGATGGACTTTGGAAATCAAAAGATCGCGCAATCAGTCCCAGAATCTTATTTGCTTTCTCAGAGGCTGAAATACACTGCTTGGATGATTTGAGGTCGTTACTGATAATTACGCCGAGTATATATATATATATATATATATATATATATATATATATATATATATATATATATATATATATATATATAGTTATCTATCTATCTATCTACCTCTATTGGAGCGTAAAGCAAACCCGGCTGCTGCAAACTGCGTCTTTGAAAAGACTTGTCAAAAAGGAGAGCGAAAGGAGAAAGGCGAACAAGTGACGCTGCGGGTGGCCGGCGTCCGCTGCAAAAGCCGCCATTGTCACACGAGAAAGGGCAAACCGCAGCGCAGCGCACTCCTTTCATGAGGATAAGGAAGGCCGAAGTGACAACAACATGTGCAAGGAGATGAACAAGTAGAGATAACCAGTGACATATACACACACACACACACACACACTTCTTCACTCTCTCTCTCTCTCTCTCTCTCTCTCTCTCTCTCTCTCTCTCTCTCTCTCTCACACACACACACACACACACACACACACACACACACACACACACACACACACACACACACACACACACTCACACACACACACATACCAGCGAACACTCGCATACACACACGCGCCCACACACGTACATACACATACACACACACACACACACACACACACAAACACATACGCACGAACGCACATACATACAAACATACACACACACACATACACACACACACACACACACACACACACACAAACACATACGCACGAACGCACATACATACAAACATACACACACACACATACACACACACACACACACACACACACACACACACACACACACACACACACACACACGAGCGCTCGCAAGCACGCACACACACAATGTTTTTTAATTTCTAATTCAAGGGGGTTCCAATCTTCAAAGTAGGTAACAGGGAGGTACCGCTAAATTATAGACTAATGACTTTTGACCAGTACGATAGCCAAAATGTGTGAAAAGGAAGTAAAATATAACTTTGATGCTCAGTACAAAGCTGTCCATGACGCCCTTACAAAACCGACCGAGGAATGGCTCTGATCTCCTTACTGATGGTTTCTTTGAGTTCCGTGATGACCCTGGATTTCCCTGCGTACACTCTGTCTTTAAGGTAGCCCCAGAGAGAGAAATCTGGGAGGCTAAGGTCTGGACTGTGAGGTGCCCACTCGAAATCAGTCTTGAGACTGATCACACGACCACCAAAGTTCTCTTTCAGTCAATCTCGGGACAGATGTGAAGTGTGAGAGGTTGCTCCATCTTGCTAGAGCCAAAACTTTCCCATAAGCGACGGGGTCTCACTCTTGAAGGTTCTGAGGGCCTCAACATACCGCTCTTTGGTGACTCACTGTCGCGCCAGATTCCTCGGTGAAGAATGGTCCGATGATGCATCTGACTGAGATTGCATTCCATACCGTGCACTGGTTCCGTAAATCCCATCCAGAAGACATTTATCTTCCAGTTTACCTTTCCATAGCCTTTCTCTGTTCCTTGTCTGAGGTTGTAAAGGTCCTCTTAATCTGCATTCTGTATGGGTATGCCTTTACGTCCTGCAAGTCTCACGGGATATACCGAGGGACTGATTTTGCTTGCACACAGAGCGTTTCGGACTCTGATGAACTGACTCTCACGCTTTCGACCAGCTCAGCTGTACGCTTTCTGAGGCGTCCTGAATGTCTTGGACGGTTGTCAATGTCTGCATTGAAGCTCTCCACTATCCCATAGTTCTCGATGTGGTCCACTCAGTCCTGAATTCTATTTTCTTTTTTCTTTTTCTTAGGGGGGGGGCTTTTTCACATTCGAACTGATGCACGAAAGTGTCCTGCACTTTCATGAACGAGCCTGTCTTGTAGTAATGTTTGACGAAGTATATACTTTGTTGGAGTTTCCATTGAGATCTAATTGTGTTCACAGGCGTTGCTTCTGCCATATCCTGCAAAATAAGAGTGGTTAGTGAATGAATGAAGGATATATCACAAAAAGTGTGTGTGGGGCCCTTTTTTTTTTGGGGGGGGGATCGCCCTGTACCTCGAGAGCGACGAAGAGTGACAGCAATAGGAAAAACAGGATAGGATGGGCAGGTGGAAAAAGAAGAATGGTAAAGGAACTGGGAATAAAGATAATTGGGAACCTGGGGGGTAAGACCTCAAGGAATTGTTCACATGGTCTGTGAAATGGCAAATGGACTTATATATCTCAAAGTGCAGTGTGTTAAACGTAGATTTACACAACCCAGAAAGCAGATATAGCTTAGATAACGCCTTGTAAAACTTGGTGCGAAAGAGACTTGAGAGTGCTACTGAGTCCTGACCTTAAATTCAGGAAACAGAGGATTAACGCCAGGAATAGAGCTAACAGAGCATTAGGTTTCATTATTAGAACAATTACGAATAAAAGTGCAAAGGTAGTTATCAAATTTAGACCCATTCTTGACTATGTGGTACAATTTTGGTGTCCGTCCTATAGAATCGATAAAGATTCACTAATATGAATATAAAGGAGAATGACAGAAATGATACAAGGACTCAGAAATTTACCTTACAAGGACAGGCTTAGGCATTTTAATTTACACTCTAGAAAGACGCAGAGTACTGGGTGATCAAACAAAGGTATTCAAATGGATCAAGGGCTTTAACAAGGGTGATACAAACAAGGTCATCATATTAAGAAAAGATGGCAGGACTTGCAGTAATGGATTTAGATTAAGCAAATTTATATTTAAGAAGAAAATACGCAAGAACTGATTCCATGACCTCTTAAAACCCTTCCATCTTTAATCAGGAGATCTCTTCTATCAATGCAATCTATCCCCTTTAGTGACCTGAGCATTGTAATTATATCACCTGTTTCTCTTCTATCTTTCAAAATTGACAGATCCAGTGCCCAGTGCTTATAGTCTTTCCTTAGGTGGTTTATTTACCAGGTTGGGGACCAGTTTGATTGCTGCCCTTTGTATTCTCTCAATATTACTTACAGTATATCCTTCACTCTGTGTGAGGACCATACAATTGACGCATCTTGAAAGGATCGGGGTTTCAATGAGTTTTTTTTTTTTTTTTTTTTATCATCTCTCCATCCATATAGTGAAATGCCACATTGATCTTCTGTAAGATCTGTAAGACCATAAGCTTCTACTATAATCTTGCTGATATATCTGCCAGGTGATATGTTGTATCTTATCAAGACTCACAAATATTTCTCTTGTTTTCCTTTTGTAATGAGTTCACTTCCCAAGGAATAGTTTAAGGGTGGTCTTTTGCCATTATTGCCCTTTTCCAGTACTTTGGATTTTTTAACTTCATTTAAAAAAAAAAAGTGCCTAGATCTTCTTGCAATAGTATACCGTCCTCCTTGTTCTTCACTCTTCTCATGATTTTTGCGCATGCGCACTGGTCATTGCTGGTCATTGCTCTCTGTTCTGATGCATTGTCCTTTATTCCTGTTCTCATGTGCCTTACCTTAAGAACAAATTCCTTCCATTCGAGTGTTTACCTGTACGTCTTCCAAAGTCTTTCAGTTTCCACGTAATCAACTGCGAGGTACTTTATCAAAAGCCTTCCCTAGGTCGAGGTACACATAGTCCACCTAACCCTTCTCTTTCTTGCAGCACATCAATCACTCTTGTGTAAAAACATTAATAGGTTTCATGTACTTGATCTTTCAAGTCTGAAGCCAAAATGACTGTCAGAAAGTTTATCTCTTTAAGATATTTAGTCTATCGGCCTTTCACAATCCTTCCTTTCACATCACATATATATATATACATATACATATATATATATATACATATATACATATATATATACATATGTATATATATATACATATATACATTTATATATATATACATATATATAAAATATATATATATACATATATATATACATATATATATATATATATACATATATATATATACATATATATATACATATATATATATATATATATATATATATATATAAATTATATATATATATATAAATTATATATATATATATATATATATATATATATATATATATATATATACACCAAGGTCTTTTTCTCCTTTATAAGGGAGGTAGCCAAGTTAAAAAGTAAGTACCCAGTCTCATCTATTTCAGTCCCACCCATTCCGCTCCCATTCACCAGCCTTCCCCCCCCCGCTCTCATTTTAGCTTCTCCTGCATGACGGGTCATCCCTTTATCCCGCCCACTGCCCTGGGGGGTCAGAAGCAATGCAGCAGGACACAGTACATCCACAGAAATGCCACTTTATTTGATTGGCGACCCCCTCCCTCTCCGTCCGCGCATACAGGAAAAGAGAAGACGGGGAGAGATCCCTTCGGGCTTCGTCAATATATCATTCACATATAAACAACAACCCTCGTCCCCTCCTTTCCTCTTATTACAGTATCATCTATACACAGCCATTCTCTACTCACCCCTATTTCCTGCCCTCTCTCTTCCTTGCTCAACAGACATTCCTCTCTTGCTCAACGCCCCTTTTACCCCACCCATCCATCTCATCCTTGGTCGTCCCCTCAAATTCGCTCTACCCAACTCTGCCTTCTACATAAAAATTTTACTAATCTTTCTTCACTCATTCTTCCCATGTGCTCAAATCATCCCAATATTTTTTTTAGTCAGTCTTGTCTGCCATCTTCTCCTTTTCCACGCTAGCTCTCCTCCTCACCTTCTCATTTATCGCTCTATCCATCCTCATAAGCCCACCATACATCTCAGACATTTCATCTCAAACACATTCAAACTTTTCCACTCTGCCTCTCTCATATTCCAGGTCTCCGCCCCATGCAGTACCGTCAGCACAATCACCCCTTCATAGTGTCTCGTCTTTTCATCCACTTCGATATGCCTACTTCTCATAACACTTTTCAGCCCCCTAAGGCATTTACTTGTTTCTCTCAATCTACAATTTACTTCCACCTCCACACCCCCTTTCCTGCCACACGCAACCCCAAAATACCTGCTTCAAGACTTAGTTCCAACCCGATGCCATCCTTTCCTCTTGTGCAACTCGTCATCTTACTTTTACCCACATTATCTTCAACTTTCTCCTATCACAGATAATGGTCTGTATTTCAGCCGTTTATGTATTTGTGACTGTGTGTATGTGTGTGAGTGTGTGTGTGTGTGTGTGTGTGTGTGTGTGTGTGTGTGTGTGTGTGTGTGTGTGTGTGTGTGTGTGTGTGTGT
>NC_134799.1:60937640-60945140 GCF_046742065.1 Oratosquilla oratoria | reverse complement strand
GAACATAAGAACATAAGAATGAAGGAGACTACAAGAGACCATAAGGCCTACACTGGGCAGTTCCATGTCTATTACCACCTGTCTCCCTATCCATAAAGTTGTCTAACCGTTTCTTAAGACAACCGATAGTTTCAGCGCTCACTACTACATGGTTACTTAGTCTATTCCATTCGTTGACCACCCTATTAGTTAACCAATTTTTGCCTATTTCCTTCTTAAATCTAAATTTGTCTATTTTAAATCCATTACTGCGAGTTTTGCCCCGTTGTCTTTATATGATGACCTTGTTTGCGTCACCCTTGTTAAAGCCTTTGAGCCACTTGAACACCTCTATTAGATCACCCCGCACTCTGCGTCTTTCCAGACAAGCCTCTCTTCGTAACGTAACTTTCTGAGCCAATACTGTTTCTAAGTATCCCTTCGGACTATAGTCACTCATCATTCCTCTGTGTAAGGGTTCAAAAATCTCAGTTCAAAAAGAAATTATGATACATTTATAGTCAAGCTGTCCCTCCTCTATGTTGTTCCCTTGAACCTATCCTATGTAATTTTATGGAAATTGAGGTTTAACAATATCAGGGAGTTAGAGAACTTACCGGTCTCAATTTTCTACCGGGTTGGTTTCTCTAACACTGCTAAGGTTAGAATTAAGATGTTCTTGAGGCCCTGAGAATGCGAAGACGAAAGGTCCCTTGCCTTGTGGCTTCTAAACAAGAGGTCTTCCTGGAACCAGAGCTCTGGGTAGTCTGACTCGACGATAATGCAGACTGTATTCCGAGGGACTTTTACGAGTTCGAAAAGAGCTCAAAGTTAAGCCACCACGGGTTAATATTCACTTTAAGTAATTTCTCAAAGTTAATCCCCGATTTATCAAGCAAAAATTACATAGATTTAACAAATAAAGAGGAGGGGAGTTTAATCGTATCTTATTTAAAGTTACGATAGGTGTGGTTCGAAGATTCGGAAAAGGCTCCTGAATCCTAAGAATAATAACACCTTGAGGGAAAGTTTCCCGAACGAAGGTAAGCACTAAGATTCCCAACAACAATGACCACAGCTTCAGACCCTACCTCTTCTTGATCTCCCTGCTGTGGTGGAAAAAAGAAATCTGCCACCGTGATTCCAGATTGATTGAACTAGGAATCCTGCACTCTGTAATTTCTTCTACGAAAAATCAAGACATAAGATTCTCTGGGAGGATTCCAATCAGAAATCTTATACATGGATAATTAAATGTGCAATTTTATTGTACAGATGAGAGTAAAAGGGAAGAAATTCCCTTTTTTTTTTTAGAAGGAAAATGGTGGGTTAGCGTTAAGTGAGAATAAGATGAAAATAAGGGGGGAGTTTGAGTTTGGGAGTATGGTGAAGAGGGTGTCGGATAATTTTCTGGTAGAAAAAATGAGAATGGAGGAAAAGTTAAGAAGAAGAAAAAATGAGGAAGGTTGAGAAGTGATGAGAGTAAAAAAATTGAGTAAGAAGGAAAAGGAAAAAGAATATCAGAAGAAGCCGAGAGTAATATGGAGGGTGGTGAGGGAAAACAGGGAAACAGGAATAATGGTTATGTTTCAAGAAGGAAGAGGTAAAGTGAGCTAAGATGTTATGTGGGCCGAGGAGGATGGAAGCGAACAGAAGAAAAGATAGTGAATGGCGGGATGAAGAGGTGAAGGTTATGATCGAAGAGAAGCAAGCTTGTGATATTTGGTTGCAAGGTAGAATTAGGGAAGCATATGAGAGGTACAAGAAAAAGAGAGGAGAAGCAAAATGTAAGATGAGGGCACAAAAGAAGAGAGCAGATGTAAAATAGGGTTGGAAGAGGTACAGGGTGTAAGTGGACAGATGTTAATGCACGTAAAGGCGGTAAGATGGGTAGAGTATTTCAAAGAATTAATAAAGGTGGGGGAGGTTACGGAGAGATTAATTGCGGTAATGAAAGGAGCCAGGAAAAATATTCTAATAAAAGAAGAAAATGACAGGGCTCGCCTGGGTTGGATGGGTGTCATGTAGAATGTTGACAAAGTTAGGAATTGTTATAGTGTACTGGCTAATGACGTTGTTTAATGTGTACCTAAGGAGAGGGAATGCGATGGAGGAGTAGAGATGAAGGCGAGGAGCCTACGCCAGGAGGCGCTGAATAGCTGCGTCCAAAGTCATTACTTTTACCCTATGCGCTTAGACTGTTGGGGCAGGTAACAGTCACTGCTGGGAATCAGAGAGAATTGCGGGATTCGAACAAACTAAGTAAATGCGAGAGCAGCACGCTTCCGATTACTCTACCAGCTTTACAAAGGAAAAAGGACAGAAATAATGTGATTTTAAGGGGGATCAGTTTGTTGAGTACAATTAGGAAGACATGATAGGGTATTGATTAGGAAACAAAGGGAGAAATTGGCAATGAATAGTATGGGTTTAAGAAAAGTAGAAGATGTATGAATAATTTTTTTGAAGTAGGGTAGATAAAAGAATATTTTGGCAAAAGATAAGGATAATTTTTGGGGCCTTTAAGGATCTGGAGAAGGTTTATGACTGGGAGGTTTGGAGGTATATGGGATGGGAAAAAGTTGGTAAGTTTTCTTTTTTAACATAAATAGAAGAAATTGTGTCAAATTTGGAAAAGATGAGCGTGGGTGGTTTGAGGTGAAGGTGGAGCTGTACCAGGGGTTGTATGTTATATCTATAGTTATTCAACGTATATATGGATGTGATGAAACAGAAAGGGCAAGTGATGGCCAAGGGATAGAAAATGGAAAGTGGAGAGAAGAGAGCGGTAAGACAGTTGTTGCTTGCTGATGACACTGCGCTTGTGGCTGGGTCAGAAAAAGGACTAAGGCTGTTAGTTGCGGAGAGTTCTAGAGTGTATGTGAGAGGAGATATTTAAAAGTGTGGGGAAAGGTAAGGTCATAAGATGTACAAGGAGTAAGGGTGGCAGTGAGTTGGAGAAAAGCAAGGAGAGCAGCCAGAGGAGGTAGATAAATTTAAGTATTTAGGGTCACATGTAACAAGGAATGAAAAAGTTGGGGTGGAGGTAGACTGTAGAGTGAAAGAAGCAAATATCTTCGGGGAATGAAAAATGTCATGAGAAATTGGGACGGATGAAAGAAAAAACTATATAAAGGGGTGATTGTGCCTACAACACTGAGTCGAAGACTTTGAACAGAGAGGCAGAAAGAAGGGATTCAATAGTGTTTGATATAAAGTGTCAAGGAAGTGTGATGGGAGTTACGTGGATGGACAGTGTGAGAAGATAGGCAAGGCGGAGAATATGGGTTGAAAGGGAACCGGCAGATAAGGCTGATAAAGAAAATACTGGAATGATTTGAGCATATGGAAAGATTAATAAAGACTAGTAAAAGAATATGGAAGGCAGAAGTGGATGAATGAATATGAGAGGAAGACCGAGAATGAAAGGGATGAATGGGATGAAGGAAGCCCTGGGTAAAAGTGGAATGTCTGTTGAGCAGGGAAGGGAGAGGGCAATAAATAAGTGTGAATGGAGAGAAGTTGTGAATGGATAGTAAATTGACGCTGCCCATAAGGATATCTCTTTGTCTCCTCTAATTGATCGTGAGTGGACGAGGAGGGAGGGCCACCATGTAGGTGAGGGTAAACCAGTATCGTCTGCCGAGCCCTGCTGCATTGCTTCTGACCCAGAAAATGGGCTGGGCATAGGAATTTCTCTTTGTCCACAAGAAGCTAAAGATAAAAGAGAAAACAAATGAGTGCTCGGTGGATGTGGGATGGGTGAACAGTGGTTGTATGCCGTGGTTGGCCACCTCCTTTGGAAGGCAGGCCACATACGTGCAGTTTAAACTGACAGTTACAACTGTCCAGTTATAACTGTCAGTTGAAACTACACGTATATGAGTATCTCGGTATCATTGAGATACCCACACATGTGCAGTTTCAACTGACGGTTATAACTGAACAGTTGTAACTGTCAATTTAAACTGCACGTGTGTGGCCGGCCTAAGGGGGAAGAGACTATTTATATATTGTTACATATTTATTAAAAGGAAATTTCATATTTCATATTGTTTAAAGAAGCTGATGGCCTCTGCAACTCATTAAAGACAATAATCTGTTATTCAATATGTACTGTAATAAAAGGATTATATTAATATATTCCACTAGAGATTCGTGTCAAGATTTGATTTCTAGACATGTTCCCGGCTTTTTTTTTTTTTTATAAAATTCCATAGCAAATGTGAAATAATGATAATAATGATAATAATAAAACGATAAGATGCCTTTCTATGCTAGTATTTCTTGTGATTATCCTAAAATAATCTAACGATGTATTACTCTTTCTTGTATATAGCCGTAAACGGTTAGTTACCAAATCCGCATTCGCCCTCGATCCATGAACGGTCTTAACACTACATGTTGATATAATGTTAGCTACAAATTCAAGTAAGGTTATGTAGTCATAATAGTACATCACTGTGCCAGCGTTTGCTTTTTTGATGAGCTCTGATATTCCAAAAAGAGACGGGGACAGGGATCTCCCCTCCCATTTGTAAAGGGGAAGGTCCCCCTCCCCCTCCCCCTCAACCCACGCGCACGCGCACCAACGGCAATTCTTGACCATACTATATTTTCTGTTATGTAATTCAAGCGAAATAGAACTGTTTTAGATGGCTTCCTACATTCCATGTATTCCACATGTGTGTGTTCATACACATACACATACACGTACATTTATATATCTATATATATATATATATATATGTGTGTGTGTGTGTGTGTGTGTGTGTGTGTGTGTGTGTGTGTGTGTGTGTGTGTGTGTGTGTGGGGGGGGGGGGGTGTAGTGCCAGTTATATTATTATTATTATTATTATTATTATTATTATTATTATTATTATTATTATTATTATTATTATTATTATTATTATTATTATTGAAAATAATGATATTATTATTATTATTATCATTATTATTATCATTATTATTATTATTATTATTATTATTATTATTATTATTATTGTTATTATTATTAGTATTATTATTATTATTATCAATATTATTATTATTATTATTATTATTATTATTATTATTATTATTATTATTATTATCATTACTATTATTATTATTATTATTATTACTATCATCATTATTATCATTATCATTACTATTATCATTATTATTATTATTATTATTATTATTATTATTATTATTATTATTATTATTATTATTATTATTATTATTATTATTATTATTATTATTATTATTATTATTATTATTATTATTATTATTATTATTATTATTATTATTATTATTATTATTGTTATTATTATTATTATTATTATTATTATTATTATTATTATTATTATTATTATTATTATTATTATTATTATTATTATTATTATTATTATTATTATTATTATTATTATTATTATTATCATTATTATTATTATTATTATTATTATTATTATTATTATTATTATTATCATTATTATTATTATCATTACTATTGTTGTTGTTATTATTACTATTATTATTATCATATAATCATCATGGCAATAGGTGAAGTATATCTATGGAATAAGGGGACCTATCAGGAATTTAGGCAGTCGGAGTTCTAGTTAGACGTAGGACGTCAGGCGTATTCCCCACCTCTCCTTTCTCCCTGCCCGTCTACGTGACTTTTTTAAATTTTCTCCTTAGTAACAAAACCACCTTTCACACCCCTATCACTCCCTCCAGTTTTTCAGCAGGAAGATATGGCGTACTCAAGCTTAAGTACCTACTCCTCCGAATCCGTGAGGACAGAGCTTTATACTAGAGACCGAATAAAAATTCCGCATTTTTAGTGTGAAACTGGGAAAATTGGAGTAGTCCCATAACGTCGGAATTATAGATGATTAGAATGCCTGGTGTGAGTAGTTTGATAGGGATGGTTGACGAGGTACAAGTGGTTAGATAGACGAAACCATTACCAGGGTTAAGGGATAGGAAACCGATTGGAGGGAAGTTTTGCGTCCAATCGAGCAACAACGCGTCTTTCTAAGACGGCATTCTTACCCGATCAGGACAGTTTTTTTTTTTTTTTTTTTTTTTTTGTGCTCCTCACTCAGAAGAAGAATACAATATGTCGATATTGAAATACTGTTACACTGTTATAGCAATCGGTAATCTGGTAATTTTGGTGGGGAACTGTTGTATTAGTGATAGTTACAAGAATATTAGTGATATGTACGAGTGTAACCGAATTGTGATTCTAAGACGGCATCTCATCCGCACAGCTATCTTTAAGGCGTCCATTGAACATGATATGTGATAGTTTAACGAAAAAAGTATATGTGCATATATATATATATATATATATATATATATATATATATATATATATATATACATACACATCCGATAATTTTTATGACAGTCGCATGCAGGATTCGAACCCACTGCTATCGGCCACCCGTAAGATCACCTTCACAGATCCTTAGCCCACTACACCAACAGAGACTTAAAAGCCTTGAAACCTGGAATCGAACTGATTCCCGAGGATGGGAAAGATCACTAATCTGCAACCCCAATTCCTGTTTTCCACAAGGCCCAAGTGCACCAGTTGGCAAGGGGTAAGGATCGGAACAAATTTCTTTCACGCTTTTCGCCATTGTAACTATGAGAGAAATTCGCTAGTAACAGCGACATCAATCCGATAATTTTATGACAGTCGCATGCAGGATTCGAACCCACTGCTATCGGCCACCCGTAAGATCACCTTCACAGAGCCTTAGCCCACTACACCAACAAAGACTTAAAAGCCTTGAAACCTGGAATCAAACGGATTCTCGGGAATCAGTTCGACTCCAGGTTTCAAGGCTTTTAGGTCTCTGTTGGTGTAGTGGGCTAAGGCTCTGTGAAGGTGATCTTACGGGTGGCCGATAGCAGTGGGTTCGAATCTTGCATGCGACTGTCATAAAAATTATCGGATTGATGTCGCTGTTACTAGCGAATTTCTCTCATATATACATACACACACACACACACACACACATATATATATATATATATATATATATATATATACAATACACACACACACACACACACACATATATATATATATATATATACATATATATACATAAATATACATAGATACATACATACATATATATATATATATATATATATATATATATATATACATGCATATATCAACATTTTCCCCTTACAAGGGAGGTAGCCAAAGCTAGACATAAATCCACTCCCACCCATTTCATCCCAAACATATTCCACTCCTTATTCACCACCTGTTCCTCCCTCTTATCTTGGCACCTCCTGGATGACGGGTCATCCCTGCATCTCGTCCACCACCCTGAGTTGGAAGCAATGTAGCAATACACAGCACATCCACAGTAATGTCGCTTCATTTCATCAGCGACCCCACTGCCCTCTCCCTTCCCTCATACAGAAACAGGGAAGACGGGGAGAAATCCCTTTGGGCTGCGTCAAAATATCATTCACACATACTCCCTCGTTCCTGCATCCCCC
>NC_134799.1:60925140-60935140 GCF_046742065.1 Oratosquilla oratoria | reverse complement strand
ACTCTGAATATATGCGGTAAAATATTCTGAATTGTGACAAAATTGAGGGAGATGAATTATGTTGACTGGTTAAGTGTGGCGAAATTTTAGAGATGTGATGTGGTATATTGAAAAGTGTGGTTGACTGACATATAGTGTGGTCAACCGACCACACTACATGACTTGTAATGGGGCGACCACGCGTGTTGTGGGTTGATTTGAATTTTTTCCACTGTGATCGTTTCCCTGGACAACCGATTTTTTTTTTTTTTTTTTTTTTTTTTTTTTTTTGTGGTGTTAATACCGTATTGAGTCAATTCGGAAGTTTTATAGTCAAATATACCAGGACAGGAGTCACTGAAGAGACATTTGAAATATGATAAAACAATTTGAGAAGTATGCAGATGGTGGAGACTACAATATAAACAAAATATTGTGAATCGCTGAGACATAAATGATCTTTCCAGAGATGCCCATAGACTAGAAACAATCTGAATGAAACTTGTTGAATGTTACGTGTAGTGGGGGAAAAGCGAAAAGAAATCCTCTGCACAGGCAATGGGTTCCCCATAACGAGATTACAAAGTGTGAGGAAGTAAAGGCCGATAAGATTACATTCCGATAAGGAAATGTTTTGTAACCAATGTGTCTGAGCGCATTGGGAAATGTGATACTCCTATTAGAACTGAGGCCTATGGCGCTTTTTATGACTAAATCAGATCAGATATCAGGAGAGTTCATAACAAGATCAGAATAAGTTACTCGAGAAAATGGAGACTGTCCAGTTTACATTCCATTCCCCCTGGCATACCTACTGTGTTTCGTCTAGCGCTGCAAAACGCGTATATTTACGTGGCATGAGCTTGCCCTAATAGCTGGTGGTATGTAATTCTGGCGTACCTACGTGGTTTTTCTGTGACATTACTTCAAAGTAAATTTACGTGTTTCCTGAAAATGCTTCTCATTTAACTACCAGGGTTAAAAACGTGTTTACGCTGGAGATGTGTCAGGTTCATATGTCCATAACTGGACTTCGAACTAAATTTTGAAACAAGTTAACTTGATGTGTGCCTTGGAGTCATAATCGAGAGTGTGCTGTTCTCGTATTCGCTTTGTTGTGTGTTCGAATCCTTCCCTCCTCTCCGATTCCAGCAGTAGTGCCGCAACAGTACCCAAAAACTCCTACCTACTTCTTTTTTCCTCTAATTCTCAATATCAAATAATATAACAACACAAACCTTTCCTGTAATATGTGTTGTCAGGGACGTTAGCAGCTTGTGATATAATGAAATATATCAAATGTTACTATGGACAAAGCACTGGACTGGAAAGATCTATGTAAAAGAATTCTTAGAATAAGGTCGACATAAAAGGACGGTGTCCTTTACCATTCCGCTCTTCATCTATCGAAAACAGATCGTAAACAAAGATGTTTCCCAAATTGCATTTCCAGGAGGGAAACTGAAGCAGCTGCCACTGGCCCTGGCGTGACTGTGACGTCATCCATATATCTTATTCTGACTAACCCCAAATGACCATATTCAGTGTTTGGGAAGTTACCGCAACATGGTAGCTGAGACTGTCTTAATTGGTTTTATCCTTTCGTGTCGTGTTGTACTCTACCGATTCTAGTCTGCTTAACATCGAAAGAATTCAGCTTAATGAATATCAACGTAATGAAAGAGAGCCTGTCAATGATTACAAAAACAAAGAATTCTACAGCACGTTGTTGAAAAAATCTAATACCGCCCATGATATTCTAGTTGCGGGCAGGTGATTTCATTCACCTAGAAAAAATAAAAAATAAAAAGTTAAAACTGCCTCGATTAAACTCTTGACTGAAATGATCAACTTGTGAGTTTTATTATGGCTGTTGCCAGACAACTTTATTCAGCTATAGGAAATCCAATTCGTCAGACGGTTGAATAAGCGTCATTTTTTATCAGTTTATCTTTTTAAAAATGAAAGAAAGAATATTAGCTTCCGCTACAGAGAAAATAAAGAAAATACCCACACGGTCCCTCAATACATAACAAACTTCGTGTCTAAGTTCCTGTTATTTAAATCACGCATCCCTTAGCAAGAAGTATAGGTGTCAATAGACTCAATATACCAAAGAATTTGTTTTAAGACTGTTTACTTCTGAAGTGCTTAGCTCATATCAAGTAATGTGGGGCCATACTACAAAAACCGAACGTCTGACGTTTGGCCACCAACTGCTCACCAAGCATGTCTGTCAGTGGTCCAGCTGTACGAAATGGAGCCAATTTCGTCTGTTCTGGTTGAGTAGTTCTTCTATTACTGTCTGTACACCACTTCCTCTCTCCTCTGTTCCATACTTGATATTAAGGATCCTACGCATGCGGGCCTTCCTCTTGGCCCGCATGTTGTCGACAAATGCCCATCCAGAAGATCCTATCTAAGTACCTCACCTAGCTATCCCCTACAACAAAAATTTTACCTGTGGGCAGGGATCTAGCGACTGCCCTACCCTTCTTCTCTTGCACCTTCTTTGTTCCTTTTTCTTGTTGACCCGCGAGAGCTTGAAAAGAGTTTTTGCATTCAATCGGGCTTGGTGAGGGTTTTTATCATCTCTCAGTGTTTTGCTCGACCCCTAATGTTCACTCCTTCCACCTCTACCTTCCACACCTCTTTTACTAATCTTTCTTTATTCATTCTTTCTATGTGTCCAAATCATCCTAATACTCTTTCATCAAGCCTATCTCCCAACTCCCTTCCCACCCCTGTTCTCCTCCTTACCTCCTCATTTCTCACTCTATCCAGCCTAGTAACCCCTATCATACTTCCCAGGCATTTCATCTCAAACACATTCAAACTCCTTCTCTCTTCCTTTCTTATGCTCCGTGTTTCTGCCCCATACAGTGCTGTCGGCACACTCACTCCCATTCCCAAATGTCTATCTCTCATTACATTTTTTAACCCACCCAAGGCAATTATTCGCTTCTCTCAATCTACATTCTACCTCCACTCCCACTCCTCCCTTTTCTGCCACATTCGCACACAAGTATCTAAAACTATCCACTTCCTCCAGTCTCTCTCCCTTAATACTCACTTCCATTCTACTGCCACTTTCTCCTATTGTGCATCTCATCACCTTACTTTTACTCACATTTATCTTCAACTTCCTTCTTTTGCACACCTTCCCAAACTCTGTCACTAACTTCCTCAATCCCTCCTCTGATCCTGCTACAAGTGCAGTGTCGTCAGCAAACAACAACTGACTTATCTCGCACTTTTCTCCATTTTTTAACCATCTCCAATCCCTGACCCACTACCCTATTCATGTATAAATTGAACAGCCAGGACAACATAACACATCCCAGACGAAGTCCCAACTTTACCTCAAACCACTCACTCTCTCCATTTCTAATCATAACACAAGCTCTACTACTCTCGTAAAAACTCATGACTGCTCTTAACAGCTTTCCTCCTATCCCATATATCTGCAATACCTCCCACAGTGCCTTCCTATCTACCCTATCATAAGCCTTTTCCAGATCCATAAAATCTCAAAAACATCCTTACCTTTTCCTATAGCTTTCTCACATATCTGTCTTACCACTACTGTACTCACACTTGTCCCCTTTTCCCTTGTAAAGTGGAACTATACAGGCATTCCTCCAGTCCTCTGGCACTCTACCCTCTTTTAAACAAACATTAAATAACCTTGCCAGACAGTCCACCATCACTGTACCTCCTTTTTTCAGACATTCTGCATGGCATTCATTCAACCCAGGTGCCTTACCTGCTCTCATCATCTTAACAGCTGCCTTCACTTCATCTTTCCTTATTTCTCCTCCATTTTCCTCACTCATCACAGTCATTTTCTTAGCGCTTCCCACTGCAACTACCTTTCCCTCCCTATCCTCCTTCACATTTAGCAATTCCCTAAAATACTCTGCCCACCTTCCTCTCACTGCCTTCTCTTCCGTTATCATCTCTCCATCTAGGCCTTTGGCCTTTTCTTTTCTACTTGATTCGCCTCCTCTTCCCCTCTTAATTTCTTTCCAAAACATCTTTTTATTACTTTCAAAAATTTCTGTCATTACCCCATTTCACATCTGCTTTCTTATTTGCTTCCTTTTTATTATGCTTTATTTCTCTTCTCTTTACTTTGTACCTTTCATATGATTCCCTTATCCTAATTTGTAACCAATCTATGAAAGCCTGCTTCTTCTCCTCTACACCCTTCTTTGCTTCATCATCCCACCACTCTTACTCACTACCCTTCCTTCTATTCCCTCCTGTCCTCCTTGTTCCACACACCATCTTTGCACACCTTATGACTCCCTCCTTGAACCATCCCCATTCTATCCTTCATTCCCTCCCACTTCTCTCAGCTTCTTCTTGTACTCCTTCTCCTTTTCTTTCTCATTTAAGCAGTTCACTCTAAGTACCTCCGTAGCTTCTGCTCTTTTCCTCCTTCTCCACCTATTCTCCGCTCTCAACTTACCTTCACCAGAAAATGATCTGATATTCCTCCACTCTCTCCCCGAAGAACATGTACATCCTTAACTCTTCCTACTATACTCTTGGTTACCACTATATAGTCTATTAGCGCTTTATCTACCACCCTTCCATCCACCACCCTCTCCCATGTGTACTTATGCTTGGCTTTCTTCCTAAACATTGTATTTACTATCATCAACTCTCTTTCGAGACACATCTCCACCATCAACTCTCTACTACAATTTTTTTCCTGGAACTCCATACCTCCCAATCACTCCGTCTATTGGTTCATTTCCTACCCTAGTATTAAGATCTCCCAACACCACTACATTGACATTTCTCCCGTATCCCTCTATGCACTCATTTAAATCCATCCAAAAAGCCTCCCTTTCAAAGGATTACAAAGGATTACAAAGGCGGAGCATGCCGACATGAGACCTTTTGGTCCATATCTAGGTTGCATGCGAAAAAAATCATAATAATAATAAAATAATAATTATAAAAAAAACTATAATAATGTATGCAACAAACAAAATATATAAATAAATGCATAGGTATAGTTGAATAACAAACAAAATATATAAATAAATGCATAGGTATAGTTGAATAACAAACAAACAGGTAAACAGTAAATAGTAATAAATTGATACATAACTAATAATGAATTAAAATCAAACAGACAAATGAAAACAAAGCAAAAACAAATAATATAAAATAAATTCTAATTAATCATTACAGCATCTTGCTTAGGTGTTTATCTAAATGATTCTTAAAGCTTAGAACTGAACTACATTGCACTACCTGTGCAGGAAGTTTATTCCATTCATTAACTACACGGTTGGTAAAGTTGTTTCTACCTACTTCCAAATTGAATCTATTTCCGGATAGTTTGTGACCATTGTTTCTTGCCTGATTCTCATTCAATGTGAAAATTTTGTCACTTTTGATGTCAATTCCCTTTAAAATCTTAAAGACCTGTATCAAGTCACCTCTGAGTCTACGCTTTTTTAGGGAAAACAGATTCATATGTTTTAGTCGATTTTCGTATGATTTATTTTTGATATTTGGAATCAGTTTTGTGGCTCGCCGGTGTACTTTTTCCATCTGTCAATGTCTGTAATGAGATTCGGTGACCATACGGAAACAGCATATTCCAAATGTGGACGAACTAACGATTTATATAGCTTGTTAATGAGCGATGGACTTTTGAAATCAAAAGATCGCGCAATCAGTCCCAGAATCTTATTTGCTTTCTCAGAGGCTGAAATACACTGCTTGGATGATTTGAGGTCGTTACTGATAATTACGCCGAGATCTTTTTCACTATCCACTTTTGTTAACGAATTTCCAAATAACTTGTAATCGTACTTATTGTTGTTTTTACCTATGTGCATTACCTTGCATTTACTCGTGTTAATTTCATTAGCCACTTTTCAAACCATTGCTGTAATTTATCTAAATCTTCTTGAATATCTAATTGGTTTGAGTGATCATTTGCCATTCCGCACAGTTTTGTGTCATCAGCAAATTTGGAAACAGTAGATCTTAGTCCATGGTCTATATCATTTATATATACTATGAATAGAAGTGGCCCAAGAACGGAACCCTGAGGAACTCCACTTGTAACATTTTCCCATCTAGAAGTTTTTCCATTTAAAACAACTCTTTGTTTTCGACCATTCAACCAATTACTAGTCCAACTTAATAGGCTACCACTTATTCCGTGTAAAGCTATTTCAGTAAGTAGTCTTTCGTGTGGGACGGTATCAAAAGCTTTTGCAAAGTCTAGATATATTAAATATATATTGTTTCCCCTGCGCTCTTCTCACTACCAGGTCCATATGCACTTACAAAAACCTACATCTCTTTTCCCAGTTTCACCTTCATCCACATTAACTTTGAATAAACCTCCCTCCACTCCACTACACGTTTACCTATCACTTCACTTACTAGTATAGCCACCCCTTCTCTCCCTCGTTCTCTCTTCACTCCTAAGAACCTCCCAACTACACTCCCAAACTCCCACACACCCCTCCCTTTCAACTTAGTTTCACTCAATGTCAACACATCCATTTTTCTTCTCACAAACATACTGCCTATTTCTTCCCTTTTACTTTCTTCTACACCACATCCACGCAAATTAAAAGACCCAAACCCTAGGGTACTGTTTGGAAAACACCTAGACCCTCCTATACCTTTATTTATTTATTTATTTATTTATTTATTTATTTATTTATTTATTTTTTATTTATTTATCTATCTATTTTTTTTTTTTTTTTTTTTTAATGTCCTCTGTGGGGCTACAGATAGCAGGATTCCTAGTCTTATCCCCGTCCCGTTTCTTGTCTCCTCGTACGACTCAAGTGGGAAGACTTGGTGGTAGCATTTGTAACGTAATATTAGATATTACGTCATGTATGTAATTATGTTATAGAATTGTGTTCCTTTGTATTACATAACTATGTTCATATTTCTTGTCTATGTAATTAGTAACGCCCGTCCACTATATGTAATCTTGCCTACGTGCGGAAAAATGTGCGCACTCTTGTAGAACAAACAGACAAGCAAAGTAATCCTGAATAGTTCGGAGCGCACAGATTTGACAGTTACTAAATAAGTAGATTGTTCAAGCGAGTCGAGGGTCTTAAAACTACCCATGTTGACGTGTGATAACTTACCCTCCCCCCGCTCCTTTGCGCTCGCCCGCACCCTTCACCGGAAGTATCCCGCTTCCGGTCCAATGGTATATAAGCTGTGGAAATCACTCACACCTTGTCATTTCTCGCATATTGTTCTCTTGATAAGACTCTCTCACAGGTTGGACTCATGAGACGATTCGTGTGAAGTGATCACCCCTTTTTACCTCCATTACTTGTCTTATATACGTTTGTATTGCATCATACTTGTATTTGTATTTATTACTTATTTTAATACATATGTTCCTAACCTATTTGTACTTAATTAGTACCATATTGTATACGTATCTTGTGCTTCGTATTTGAACGATACTTTTCATATTCTTGTATTCGTGTAACGGTCCCATTGACCCAACTGCCCATTCTCTTTTGTGTTTATTATTGCCTGTAAATATTTTCCATGTTATTAATAATTTCGTTTACTAGTTTTATCGCTAGTTTAATATTCCTTTCCTGAAATCTTCTTTGTTACTTTACTTCTAGTCTTACAAATTATCTAGGCGCTGACCAGGTAATTCAGTCCTACAGTGGCTTCTAGAAGTGAGCTGGTTCTTAAGCACTTATCCGTTATACGTAACGTCTCTTCACATAACCAGTCCTTCCGTAACACATTCTTTTCCCCCACCACAGGGTTAGGCGAAAAAAGGAAATGAATATTCAGAGAAATGGTACAGGACAGTAACAAGGGATGGGGGGACAGCATAACGGAGGGACAGTCGCAGTATAATAAAAATGTCATCATTTCTCTATGAACAGAGACCTCCTCTATCACAGACAAAATGATATGTGGCTCAGGTCCGTAGGGGCGCCCCATATAGACCCTAAAGTATCAACTGCATGCTACTTTGCTACAATAACATGTCATACGTTTTCAGAAGCACAAATGTTTTAAAATTTAGATCAAACAAAATGTGTATGAGTGTATAGGACGCCATGGTCGATTTTGGATAGGATTTTGGATCACTACCAAAAAATGTTAGGGGGAAGATAGATAATTTCAGAGATCTGTTAAATGTTTAGGGTGATAGGTGGATTGATTGTGACAGTGGTGGTCGCTATAAAAATGACGGTAATAGGAGAGGAAAATGGAAGATACAAGAAAAGATGAGGTACAAGGAGCTTTGAAAATTATAAGAGCTGGAAAGACACTTGGGTTGGATGGGTGTTATGCGGAATATCTAAGAAAAAGGAAGTGCAGTTATAGTGGAATGGCTAGTAAGGTTATTTAATGTGTATCTCAGGGAGGGGAGAGTGCGAACAACACTGCGCTTGTGGCAGGGTCAGATAGGGGATTAAGCCAGTTAGTGACAGAGTTTGGGATGGCATGTGATAGGAAAAAGTTGAGGATAAATATGGGTAATAGTAAGGTGATGAAATGTCCATGGAAAGAGCATGGCAACGAGCCTAAAGTAAGTCTTAAAGGAGAGAGGCTGAACAATGTAGATGTTTCATAGTATTTGGGGTCGTATGTGGCAGGAAATGGAGGAGTGGGGATAGAGTTAAAATATAGATTGAAAGAAAGAAAGAAATATTGTAGGGGGTTGACAACTGTCATGAGAAATGGGCATTTGGGAATAAATTCAAAGAGGAGATTTTATGAAAGGGTGATTGTGCCTACAACACTGTATGGGGTAGACTTAGAATTTAAGAGAGATAGAAAGGAGAAGTTTAAATGTGTTTGATATGAAGTGTCTGAGATGTATGGTTGGGGTTATAGAGTGATAAGTGTGGAGGCGAGGAGGAGACCGGGGATGGACAGGGAACTGGCAGATAAAGGTGATGAAAGATTACTGGGATGGTTTGGGGACATAGAAAGAATGAGTGAAGAAAGATTAACAAAAGAGGTGTGTAATGTCAAGGAGGGTGGAGTGAATTTGAGGGGACGACCGAGCATGAAATGGATGGATGGGGTGAAAGGGGCAAGAGGGGAATGTCTGTTGAGCAAGACATGGAGAAGGCAGAGGGTTGGGGTGAGTGAAAAAAGGTGGGTGTATGGATGATATTTTAACGCAGCCCGAAGGGATTTCTCCCCGTCTTCTCTATTTTCCGCATGAGGTGACGAGGAGGAGGGAGGGTCACCGTGTAAGAGAAGCGTCCCTGCTGTGGATGTGCTGTGTCTTGCTGCATTGCTTCTGACCTGCGCAGTGAGAAAGAGAGAAAAATGACCCTTTATCCACGAGGAGCTAAGAATAGAGGGAAACAAGAGTGGGGGAAGGGAGTGAAGTGGGTGGGAGTGGGTATGTGCCTTGACTGGGCTTCCCACCTTATAAAGGGGGAGAAGCCCTTGCTATATAGAAAAATAGAGGACTCACAATAGAAATTACCATACCGAGGTTACAGGTACCTATATTCAATGAAGAAAGATATTCTGGTCCGGGGGGAAAAGTGGATATGATTACCTTTAATGGTTACTTTGGGCAAAAAGCCACAAATGTTGGTTTGATCCCTTATCTTGTGTATCTCATTATATGGTGCTGACTCATTTACTCCAAGGGGTGTCCCAGACATATAGAAGATCAAACTGCACGAACTACAATATAACCAGGACGAAAAAGTTTCAATCCAACGACATTACAGTAATATTTTTTAATATTCGTCCACATTCCTGTTAGAATTATCTGGGGCTAAGTAGAGCTAGATATAAGATGTATGCCTTTGGGATGAAGAATTGTCTGTTGTACCCTAAAACGGGTGCTTCAGGACTTACCTTTTTACGTGTCGCTTCCCATTCATAAATTCTTTTTTCCTTTCCAAGGGCAGGAAGAAGTTGTCTTTGCACCGTTCAAGCAAGAGAGGTGAACGTCGTACACACTGCCGTGCAAATAGGCGTGAGAGCCACACAGCTATTTGCACCA
>NC_134799.1:60917640-60922640 GCF_046742065.1 Oratosquilla oratoria | reverse complement strand
AATTAGGTCGTAGCTAGGCGTTAGGTACTGGACGGAGGTGAGGTCTTCCGTCCAATTTCTCTTTAATTCCTTGAATAACTATGTCTTTGGTATTCTCCTGCATTTGCTGTTGCATTATTTCTTTGAAAGCTATTTCTTGATTTTGTTGGCCCTTTTTCCATTTTTTTTTTTTTTTTCTCTCTCTATTTTTTATAAGTCTTCCTCTCCTAAATTCCGTTCAACCTTCTCGGTCACCTCTTAAATTCGTTTATTCACTTTCTTTAAGATCTCACTATTGGTGGTATTTTTGTTTTTCATCCTTTCGTTTTCATTTTTTTCTTTTTTTTTATCAATTTGTTTTTCAAATCACCTCGTTATTTACTTCCTCATTTTCTTTTTTAATTCCTTCAGTTCTTTATAGGTTTCGTTGTACTCATTCTTTAGGTGCATAACTTCTTTCTTTAATTCCATAATATCTTGATTCCATGATCTCACCTCCTTTTCTATATATATAATTATACTCAGTCTTCCGTTTTATTTATTAAATCCAGAAAAAGAATTCTTCTTTATCATGCCTTAGAACACCCATCGGCGTTTTGATGTTTACACTACGCTTCGGTATTGTGCCGGTAGATGTCTCTGCCCTTTCAATGATTACGTTAGGTTCAACTCCATCGCCATTTCCTTGCCTATTTCGATTAGTTTTCATTTTCTTCAATATTCACTATTTCTATTATATCAAATCATCACGAGTATCCACAAACACTCCCCCTCACATTAAACACATATTAGATTTCCTGCTATATTTATAGCTGTGAAGTTCCGTTGTTTCTCGGGAGCTCTAGTTGAGACGTCTTTACACTGTGATGATCGACGTGTCTGGGGGGGGGGGGTGATTGTGTGTGTGTGTGTGTGTGTGTGTGTGTGTGTGTGTGCGTGCGTGCGTGCGTGTGTGTGTGTGTGTGTGTGTGTGTGTGTGTGTGTGTGTGTGTGTGTGTGTGTGTGTGTGTGTCTTGGGTGGGTGGGTGTCTACGTGTGATTCACCATTGTCTTGGATCACGTGTTGGACTCGTGATCAACAGCCATCGGCAATGCTGTGACCTTACACGCATACACACCCACGAGAGTTGAAGTATCGACCCGCAGCGCAGCGATACTCAAATTATTTCAGCCCTGGGAGGAAATCTAACCCGGATCGCCGTAGTGGCAGCCGAGAACTCTATCACTGCGCCAAGAGTCGTGTGTGTGTGTGTGTGTGTGTGTGTGTGTGTGTGTGTGTGTGTGTGTGTGTGTGTGTGTGTGTGTGTGTGTGTGTGTGTGTGTGTGTGTGTGTGTGTGTGATTCACCATAATCTTGGATCACGTGTTGGACTCGTGATCGACAGCTATTTCCCTCCCGGAAAAGAGCTCAGAGCTCATATATGACCGATCTATGGGTAATGCTGTGACCTTATACGCAGACACACCCCTAACTCCCCTCCCACGAGATTTGGAGTAACGATCTGCAGCACAGCAATACTGAAATTATTCCAGGCCAGGGCGGGATTCGAACCCGGACCGCCGCAGTGGCAGCCAGGAACTCTACTACTGCACCACGAGTCGTGTGCGTGTGTGTGTGTGTGTGTGTGTGTGTGTGTGTGTGTGTGTGTGTGTGTGTGTGTGTGTGTGTGTGTGTGTGTGTGTGTGTGTGTGTGTGTGTGTGTGTGCGTGTATTTACCTTGTATTATACGGGAAGGGAGCTATGCTCGTGGTGACCCGTCTTTGTATCTTTCAGCATCAAGTCTTTTTTTTTTTAATATTGAATAGTGTTTGCACACACTGTTTTTTTTTTTTTTTTTTTTGTCTAATTTGTTCCAAGTATCTATCACTCTGTGTAAGAAGCTTTTTTTTAGGTCTCTTCTGTAATTATCTTTTTTGAGTTTCTTTTCGTGTCCTCTTGTTTTTCCATTGTCCCATTTCAATAAATCATTCTTATCTAAGATTTCCATTCCTTTCATAATTCTATAGATAGTTAGTAGGTCTCTTATTTCCCTTCTTTGTTCCAGAGCTGGTAATTCTAATTTGGACAGTCTTTGTTCGTATGTCATTTTGGAAAGAGTTGGTGCCAGTTTTGTTGTTGCTCTTTGTATTCTTTCTATTTTTTTTCTTATATTCTTTTTGCTACTGGGTGTCCATAGTGTTGCTGCGTACTCGAGTTTTGGTCTTATTAGTGTAGTTATTTTTTTATCATTTCCTCATCCAAATAGACAAATGGCACTTTTATTGACCTCAATAAATTGTAGATTTCTTCGACTATTTTATTAATATGTTTGTCCGGTGTCATGTCTTTGCTGATCATCGCTCCAAGGTCTTTTTCCGAGTTTACTTTTTTTATCTCTTCTTCACCAATTTTATAATCTCTCGATATTTTTTTACTTTTTCCAGATTCCATTATACTACATTTCTTGATATTGAATTTCACTTCCCACTTTTGAGTCCGTTTCCAGATCTTGTCCAAGTCTTGTTGTAATGAGTTGCAATCCTCCTCCGTTCTTACTTTTAGTATTTTTGCATCGTCTGCAAAGAAATTCATATAACAGTCTACTCCTTCATCCATGTCATTTATGTATATGGAAAACATGATCGGGGCCAGTACTGATCCCTGCGGGACACCACTTATCATTTCTTCCCAATTTGAGAATTTATCTCTAATTACTACTCTCATTTTCCTCCCAATCAGGAAGTCTTTCATCCATTCCAATAATTTTCCTCTAATACCACCTATTGACTCTATTTTCATAATTATTTTCTTATGTGGTACCTTATCAAATGCCTTTTGTAGGTCCAAAAAGGCACAGTCTGCCCAACATTCTCTTTCTTGTATTGTATCTATTAATCTCGAGTAGACGCAGATCAAATTTGTTGTACATGATCTTCCTTGTCTGAATCCAAATTGATTTGGATTTAGTATAGTTTATTCTTCCAAATGTTTAACCCATCTATTTTTTATGAACTTTTCACAAATTTTTGCTACTGTGCTTGTCAGGGAGAACGGTCTGTAATTTGATGGATCTTCCTAGTTTCCTCCCTTATAAATCGTGTGTGTGTGTGTGTGTGTGTGTGTGTGTGTGTGTGTGTGTGTGTGTGTGTGTGTGTGTGTGTGTGTGTGTGTGTGTGTGTGTGTGTGTGTGTGCATGTGTATATGTTATATATATATATATATATATATATATGTGTATAAATATAAATATATAAATATCAATATATATATATATATATATATATATGTATATATATACATATGTATATTTATATATAGTATATATACATGTATAAATATATATAGATATATATTTATATTAATAGTATATATATATATATATATATATATATATCAAATTTATATACATATATATATATATATATATGTATTTATATATATTTATATTTATATATATATATATATATTTATATATATATATATATATATTTATCAGTGTGTGTGTGTGTGTGTGTGTGTGTGTGTGTGTGTGTGTGTGTGTGTGTGTGTGTGTGTGTGTGTGTGTGTGTGTGTGTGTGTGTGTGTGTGTGTGTGTGTGTGTGTGTGTGTGTGTGTATTCACCTTGGTCTTTGGATCACGTATTGGACCCGTGATCGATAGCTATTTCCCTCCCGGAAAAGAGCTCAGACCTCGTATGACCGATCAATGGGTAATGCTATGACCTTACACACACACACACACACACACACAACTCCCCGCCCACGAGAGTCAGAGTAACGACCCGAAGCGCAGCGATACTGAAATAATTCCGGCCCTGGGCAGGATTCGAACCAGCTACTGCGGACACCACCGCACTGGCAGTTCAGTGCTCTACCAACCGCGTCACCGAGTGTGTGTGTGTGTGTGTGTGTGTGTGTGTGTGTGTGTGTGTGTGTGTGTGTGTGTGTGTGTGTGTGTGTGTGTGTGTGTGTGTGTGTGTGTGTGTGCGTGTATGCGTGTGTGTACAACACTGAATGGGCACCAGTGAACAGACTTACATTTATCAACCACAATTCATTTTAATTCTGAGCCATCAACTCTATATGTATGTGTATATATATATATATATATATATATATATATATATATATATATATATATATATGCAAAGAAATCACAAAACACACGTGATAAAATATTTTTGCAGAAACCACCGGGAAATTGAAAAAAACAGATACCGAACGTTTTCGTCTATTTAGACATTTTCAAAGGTACAAGAAAGCAATACAGAAAGAAACAATAAATACATAAGAAGACAAGGATACTCGGAGAGGTCCCATGTTACATTTTATCACACACAATTTTGTCAATAATAAAATTGTCCAATTTAAATAAACCCAAACTCAAGTTCATGTTATTTCCAAAATTTCTTTTTATAAAACAAGATTCAATAATATTTCTTTCTATAATATTATTACAAAAAGTAATTATTTTAGAATTTCCCCAGTCAATATTATGACCATAATCCCTTTGGTGGACAAATAACCCACTGGACACTTGCCCCGTTCTAATACTATATTTATGTTGGCCTATTCTTTTTTCTAAGCCTTTGCCTGTTTGGCCTATATAAATAAAATCACAATTTTTACATGGTATATTATAAATACATCCTTCTTTACTTCTTGGGGAATTTTTAATTAACAGACTCTTAATGTTGTTATTATTTTTGAATACTATCTGGATACCAAATTTTTCAAAAATGCTAGGAAGATGGATTAAATTTTCGTGGTACGGAATTGTTAGCATATTTTTATAATTAAATGGTTTGACCTGCGACGTATTAAGAAAACATTTCCTGGCTTTGATTTTTGTTTTATCAATAAGATGTTTTGGATATTCTAAATTTTCTCCAATGTCATAGATGAATTGTATTTCTTGATCCAAGAACTCAGGGGAACAAATTCTATAAGCTCTCAGGAACATTGAAGAAAAAACTGACAGCTTGGATTTTTGACTGTGATACGAGTAAAAATGAATGTACGAGAGGACATTGGTCGGCTTCC
>NC_134799.1:60900140-60907640 GCF_046742065.1 Oratosquilla oratoria | reverse complement strand
AGACAAATGCTGCCCTGTAGCGATCTTTGATCGATTGATCAAAAGCTCTTTCAGTCCAACGTCCACCCCTTAGCTGCATAAAATCGCCTGTGGTTTCTTAGGTACAAATTTATGACATACATCAGCACCATTGAAGGCGAGATGATTCTAAGATGAATTTACTATGATGATGCACGAGCTAGCAATACTACTGATGATTGTTTAAGTCGTCGACATTTGGTCCTTCCGACATTATCCAAAATACAACAGTTTGCAACAAATTCTTGAATATATTGCTGTCATTCATTTGAACACTCTTGTTACCAGAAGCCAAGCCCGGTGTGTGGTGGGAATGCTGTTCAAATAAGGTGATGATCTCTTTTTTTTTTTTTTTCAAACACCACAAGATTTCATTCAACTGAGGGACACCCCCAAAGACTAAAGCTAGCCTTGTCCTGTACTAGCTTAGCTAAATAAAATCAGGACAATATGATATATTAGATACATTGTCGTATGTAAACCGGACCAAAAGTACATCATAATCACACCAATACCGCCCGGTTCTTAAGCACAGCAACATCCACCATATGTCATACATGGCTAAAACGGGCGCAAGACGCGAGACCAAGGTTAGAGGCGCTTTCGCCACACACGCACGAACACACACACACAGACGCGAGTTTCAGCACGACACTCCTCCAAGCGCAGCGTCCGAAAATGCAACAAGTTCCTTCAACCTCCAGTCGGTCTTATATATAGAGTGACCGGCCCCCTGCGCAGGCGTTCCCGATCTCGAACTGCGGTGGTGGTAGAGGAAGAGGAGGAGTGCAGTCCCCAGAACGATAGAGAGAGAGAACACCCGAAGGCATGTATACGTGGACTTACAGTCTTAGTTGATCAACTTAAACACCTGAATGTGGGGACGGAGCCTTTATTAACACGACGTTTCGCTTGTTATTACAGCTTTTTCAAGTACAAAGTCGTGATACACATGACTGAGATTAAATAACAAGAACACTGGGAACGGGGAGAGGGAGGGAGGGAGAGAGGAAAGGAGGTGGGGGGGGAGGGGGTCACTGAATGCTAGGAAAGATTAAGGGGAAGGTGGACCAAATGTCTTGGAACAGGAAAGGTTAAGGATAAGATGAAACATTTGGCTGGGTGAAGGACATTAGCTCACAACCGAGGAACAAAAGGAAGAAAATAAAAGGGTGAGCAAATGTCTACTGAGGGCAGATTACGATTTTGAGAAAAAAAGAATTCACCCAGCCAATGTTCCATCTTATCCTTAACCTTTCCTGTTCCAAGACATTTGGTCCACCTACCCCTTAATCTTTCCTAGTATTCAGTGACCCCCCTTCCTCCCTTCCTCTCTCCCTCCCTTCCTCTCTCCCTCCCTCCCTCCCCGCATTACCCCAGTTCTTCTTATTCAATCTCAGTCATGTGTATCATGACTTTGAACTTGAAAAAGCTGAAATAACAAGCGAAACGCCATACCAACAAAAGGCTCCGTCATCACATTCAGGTGTTTATTTCGATAGACTTGTCGGCAACTGCCACTTTCATACAAATTAATCAATTTCACTGTACAAACGATAATTAAGTAATCATCTGTTCTACCTGCAGCAGGCTATCAGTTTAATTAGGATTCTTTTACCCTTCAATACAGTGCTAGCCAATACAAAATCTAATTAAGAGGAAATAAGCACAATTTAATTCGGCTAAAATCAACCTAAAGCCAAAAAGGGGCATTGGGTGGGGTTGCCTCATTTTTCTCTCCCTTTCTCTCTCTTTCTCTCTCTCTCTCTCTATATATATATAGATATATATATATATATATATATATATATATATATATATACACATATATATTTGTACAACACTAAATGGGTCCCAGTGAACAGATTTAAACTTATCAACCACAATTCACCTTAATTCTAAGCCACCAATATCGAGAAATTCACACCACAATTCCCTATTGGTTTTCTTTATGCTTACTATGCTCCTCTCTTTTAGTATACAGGTATAAGTCTATGTATTCTGACCTTTGTCATTGCTTTTGAAAATGTACACAGTGTACGAAACGTCAAGCTCCACTAAAACGCTACTCTTTTCCCCTCTGAGTTTGAATCCTGTCCTTTGGACCAGCTATAGCAAACTTACCTCATGAAGCCATGTCTAGTTAGACGTCTTGAAAATCTACACAAGAAGATCATCAAAGCATCAATTGCTATGTTCTATGAGATCTTTCTACAGGAAAACCTGCTGTCGAAATATATATATACATATATATATATATATAGTCGAACCTCGAAAGCCCGGACCCCGAATGCCCGGACCCTCGTATGACCGGTCGAAATGAACAAAGGGCGGACTTTTCAAGCAAAGTTCCCTATTTGTCCGGTAGGTGGCAGCGACGGCCATACACGTGTACTCAAACCCGGCCCAGTCAAGCCGCCACCAGGGCTGCCGTTTCGTAGAATTTTGTACCAAAACGTAGTAAAATAGCGGCATGTGGCAACTGCACAAGGACATGAGGAAATTTTTTTCTACATATCAGCGGGCTGTTAAAAACATTCAAAAACTCAAACTTTTGTTTAAAAATCATAGAACTAGTTATCAAATAAAAAATGGTACATCAAAATATGACTTTTATTGGTAATTGTGGTACTTATAGAATATTATACCCCAAAAGATACGTTTCTACCGTGTAGAAAAAATTCTACGCTAAAGTTTCAGCTTTCTTTTAGCGATAATAATATAAAAAGAATAATTTTTTATATCTTACTGGATATGTTAGGGCATGGGGGCCTTATATACATTCAAGAATAAAAAAAACTAGAACCAACATTTTGTCAAAGTTTGACAAGTATATATTGCTATGAATGTCTGCACACTACACACGCCCGAGAAAAATGTATGCCCCGGTATGGCAACACTCCCATTCTACACGGCAGTGTAGAAAACGCGGCAAACCTGGCCGCCACCACTGTCCCGCGTGCATACCTTCCGATATTTACAGTGTACGTAATAAAAAATACAGTACAGTACACTGTATATACAGTACATTTACATGCCTTTATTACAGTTATTACAGAATTATTAGTATTATAGCATTATTATCACAGTATTGTTATTATTACAGTGTTAGAGTATTATTCTTATGTATTTCTATGCCATATCATACATTACCTATACGTATACAGTTATGAAAATCTACGGGTATTAGGGCGATATTTTCGATGACCGGACGTTTGGCATGACCGGACCACCCTTCCCCCAATTAGTCCGGGATTTCGAGGTTCGACTGTATATATATATATATATATATATATATATGTGTATATATGTATATACATATATACTGTATATAAGTATATATCAGATTGCACTAATGTCGTAACACATTGGTAAAGTTTAAACTTAGCACCCACTGTCGGTGGAAAAAGATAAAAAGTGAGATGATTGTTCCTGTATATTTCGACCACTCTTTGTGGTCCTCTTCAGCAGAATGATTACAAAGGTATAGTACAAGAATATATGTTCAAACATTATTGGTTCCAACAACGATCACCCTACCTAGAGTAAATTCACCTGTGTTTTCCCATGTCCCCCTTCATGTACCTCATTACTATGTATATATTCTTTTAAACATAAAGATGAACATAGGTATACAAGATAAAGATGGAATCAGTTAACCGATCAGTTTGACCAAAAGTCCATTATTGACTACATGCTGACATCTGATAAAAGATTATTCAACAACGTGAAAGTTCTACCAGGTGATTCGCTAAATTCAGATCACAGACTTCTAATTGGAGATTTAAATATTAAGAAGATAAAGCAAAGACAAATACAAAAGAGAAAAGTCATCAAAGTTCAGTCATTAAAAGATGCTGAAACAAAAGACAAGTATCAGGTAGCAGTAGATGAGAAAATTAATCTCGGAGAGGAAGCAGCTGAGGATTGGGAAGATCTGAAGGAAATAATTAAAGGTGTAGCAGAAGAAACGTTAGGAACAAAAATGGTGGGAGGAAGTAAGAAAAGACATACACCATGGTGGACAGAGGAAGTAAAGTGTGCAGTAAAAGAAAAAGTGAAGGCACTAAGAAAGTGGTTGAGACATAAAACGCTTGAAACAAGAATAGAGTATGTCACTTCAAGAAATAAGGCAGAAGAAGTAAAGAGAACAGCAAAACAAAATGTTTGGAAGAAGTTAGGAGAGACAATAGAACAAGATCTAAAAGGTAGTAAGAAGAAAATCTTTGGATTAGCAAAATCATATAGAAAAGATAAGAGTATGGTGCATAACATTAAAGATGACAAAGGTAATGTTATTGTAGAACCCAACAAGATAAACGAGAAATGGCAGAGTTATTTTGAAAACCTTCTGAATGTGGGAGGTGAAGACATAGATGAAAGTATAGAGAACGAAGAGGACGTTAAAGAGAGACAAGACCAAGATGATGAAATAACAAGAAATGAGCTACAAGAAGCCTTGAAGAAGATGAAAAACGATAAAGCACCGGGATGTGATGCCTTACCGATCGAGCTGATAAAGGAGGGAAGTGATGCCCTAAAAGAGAAGATATTGACAATATTAAACAAGGCCTGGAGAGAAGAAACTATTCCACAAAGTTGGGGCAAGACCATTATACTACCGGTCTATAAAGGTAAAGGCGACTCAGGTTTCTGTGGTAATTACAGAGGTATCTCTCTCATCAATCAAGTAGCTAAACTTTATGAAAGAATCCTAGAAAAGAGAGCAAGAACAGTGATAGAGCCGAAACTAGGAGAAGAACAGTTTGGATATAGAAAAGATAGAAGTACATCTGACCCCATTTTTATTTTAAGAATGGTCATGGAAAAATGCTGGGAGTATAACAAAAATTTGTATTGTGCTTTTATAGACTTGGCAAAAGCATTTGACTCCGTTCCAAGAAACAAATTATGGAAATGTTTAGTGGAGTATAAAATGACAAGCAAACTGCAGAAAGCCATAGAGAGTACATATAAGCCATGTTCGTGTCTTGTTAGAACTGGTTATGAGAAAGATGAACGGTTTGATATAACAACAGGAGTGAAACAAGGTAGTGTTTTGTCCCCATTATTATTCATAGTATATATGGATAGCATTATCAAAAAGTATAAAAAGAGAATAAGAGATCAAGGAGAAGGGGATGGAGATATTCTAGTCACTAGAATATCTCCATCCCCTTCTCCTTGATCTAGAATCTAGTGTATGCAGATGACATTGCCTGCTGGAGTAACGACAGATTACAGTTAGAAAGAGCTCTAAATTGTTGGAAAAGATGCTTTAATGAGGCAGGACTAAGCATTAATATTCAGAAGACTGAAATACTAACCATCACAAAAGAAAATTATGACATTGCAGAAATAATGATTGAAAATGAAAATGTTAAAGAAGCACATTGTGTTAAGTATCTGGGAAGCGTATTTACAAAAGATGGATGCAAGAATAGGGAAGAGATAACTGAAAGAATATCAAAGTACAGTAGAGGTGTCTGTGCCTTGTACCCTATCCTAAAAGATATAAATGTACCTACGGAGGCAAAGAAAAATATTTTTGAATCAGTTTTGGTACCAATATTAATGTATGCTGCTGAAAGCTGGACATTAACATCAAGAGACTGGAGCAGAATTCAGTCGGCAGAAATGAAAACGTTGAGAGCAATAGTAAATAAAACCAAAAGAGATCGAATTAGAAATGATGAAATAAGAGAAATGATTGGAGTAAAATCAACTAGAAGCAAAATAGAAAAGGCACAACTAAGGTGGCTTGGGCACGTGGAGAGAATGGATGAAGAGAGAATTGCAAAGAAAAGATGGAACTGGAGACCAGAAGGTAGCAGATCTAGAGGTAGACCGAAGAAAAGATGGAAAGATGGCGTTCAAGAAATCCTAGAGGCAAATGGATTAGGAAAAATAGAGGATTTGAGAGAAGAGGGAAGCTTTGAGAGGACAATCTGGAGAAGTGTGCTGGCCCGACTGACAGGCTGTAAGCCTACCTGGGAGCAGAAGTAAGAAGTAAGAAGTAAGAATATTCTTGTACTATACCTTTGTAATCATTCTGCTGAAGAGGACCACAGAGAGTGGTCGAAATATACAGGAACAATCATCTCACTTTTTATCTTTTTCCACCGACGGTGTGTTCTAAGTTTAAATAAGTATATATATATATATATATATATATATATATATATATATATATATATATATATATACAGAATCTCATCAACAACCTTTCCGACTACAACCCCACACACACCCAAATGGAAGCCCTCTCCCTTGGTCTAAAATTCAGCACCAACATTAACCCAAAGAAATTGAACGACTACATAGGGAAGAACTACAACTGGAAGGACAGCGACATCGAGTCCGGCTTCAAACAAGGTGTTCTATTATGCTGTTCCATTGCAGCCAGGGACAACAGCAAGACCATCCCCAGGAGATACGTTCGCGCCCTTCAAGAACTCCTTAACAATGACGACATCATCATCACGACCGCCGACAAAGGAGGTGGCGTTGTCATCATGAACAAGAGGGTCTACACCAACAAAATGGAACGTTTACTCTCTGACCAATCCACATATTGTAAACAAAGGGACGGTACAGCCAGCAAAGAAGCCAAGAAGTTCAACACCGACATCAGAAAAATCCTCAAAAGAACCGAAAAGGGAAAAAGACTCCTCTACCTCCTAGAGGAAGACCCAACAATCCCATCCATGAAAGGACTTCCGAAAATCCACAAACAGGACATTCCCCTCCGACCTATAACTTCTGGCATAGGTAGCGCACCACATAGACTAGCCAAGCTATTAGCCAAACCTCTTTCATCCTCCTTAGGTAGCATTAGCGGAACACACCTTAGAAACTCCTCCGACCTAATAGACAAACTCAACACATTTGACTTCACAGACCAACGCCTGATAAGCTTTGACATTACTTCCCTCTACACAAACGTAACAATAGACGGTGCCCTTCGGGCTGTTAAAGAAACAGTACAACACATTGACACCGACAACTTACCCATCAACAAGCGTGACTACTTGGAGTTGGTGGATAGGTGCATAAAATTTGGTTCTTTTGCTTTTAACAAGCAGGAATACAGACAACATGAGGGGCTTCCAATGGGGTCTCCATTGAGTGCGGTGGCAGCATCGCTCTACATGGAGACTTTGGAAAGGGACCACCTTCTGCATATCGTCCCAGCTAACTCCAAGTGGTACCGTTATGTTGACGACATCCTCTTCATTTCACACAAAACAAACGACACAAGTAACATACTGGAACAACTGAACAACGTGGACAAAAGAATTAAATTCACAGTAGAGGAAGAGACCAACGGTTCCCTACCTTTCCTAGACGCTGTCGTCATCAGATCGGACAGCAGCGCTAGGTTCAAGGTATACCGTAAACCGACAAACAAAGACGACTTCATCCACTATTTTAGCGCACACGACGAGAAGACCAAATCAGGGGTTATCATTGGGTTTTACC
>NC_134799.1:60857640-60895140 GCF_046742065.1 Oratosquilla oratoria | reverse complement strand
CCTTGAGTTTCTCGAACAAATAGGTCTTTTTACGTCACCGGCTAGCTAGGCCTGTCGTGACAACCCTCCTCTTTTATCCGGGCTTGAGACCGGCATGGGATTTAGATGTCATTCCCCCATGGCAGAGTTTCTGGATTACTAGTTATGAATAATTCACGAAATACAGTGGTAGCGAAGGGGGTAATGATTTAACGCCCTCAATGGCGCGAGTGGAACATTTGGGAATTATATCTATAACCCTCCAGCTACCTTTTTAAGTATCACTCTACACAATAATAATCTAATCTAATAGCCACATAATGATCTAATCTAATATCCATGTAAGAGGCTAGTAGACAAGTGGGTAGAAAGAGAGGTAGATGACTAGTGTTATATATTCATATTTTATATATTCACATAATACCCGAAGGCGAGAAGGCAAAGGAGTTGCACATCCTTGCTCCCCGTTTAATGTTTACATATAGTCGCCGGGGACCCGATTTCATTGGTGTATAATGTTTATTTTTATGATGATGTAACAATATGTAAACCAAGTCAGTGTGTGCATTGATTTCGAGATTGCTTGAGTAAGCAGTATTGCATGCGAGGTTTGTAACAGTTTTTCTGATTGGAGAAAGGGTGGAGGAGGAGAAAATTTAATTGGTTCACGATTGTAAGACCACGCCCTTAGGGAAGTTACTTATATCTAACAGTAAAGATCATTGGACTAAAGAAATTATGACGTCATTGTAGATGAATGTCGTCCTGTTCTTCTTAGAGAATGACCACTTTTTGATCGGCTGATAATGTACTCCCTAACCCAGCACACTCGTAGATGTGCTAATCACAGGGGACCCTTGGGTACACCGATTTACTGTGGATACCTCCCTGGGTTCTTCCACCAGTCTTCGTATTAGCTGGATTCCTCAAATGGACATGCACTAGACCACTTACATATCGTGTAGATATCCGGCCTAATTAGAGCAAATTTTCAATGAGACTTACAATATTTGTCCAGTGCGTCAGACTAAATTAGAATATTTCTTGTGCAATTTTCCTTTGTTTTCTGCTAACACTATTCCACATACAACGATACAAAGATATGCAAGAGAACTAAAAAAATAATAGAAATAATTTGGCACTTAAGCAAGTTTATTTGTTGTTACAAATAAATTTCCAAACAACTGTAGTAAGCTTACATGTACGTGTAACGTTATAGAAGCTAAAAGTTACATCACTGAGAACTAGTCAGTATCATCATCGTCCAGATCGGAGTCTGTCACCTCTGCATCAGGCTCGTCTTCACGTGGCTGGTTACTTGCTACACAGTTGTAGCTTGCACATGTGTGTGTCCTTGAGGCAATTCACCAGACATGTCCACTCTGACAGTTTGCAGGACCTTGTACACTTGCAGGAGAGAAGTTCCAGCACTATATCTGGTGCGGGAGACCCAGGCTTCCACTCAATGGCTAATTTCCCATCCTCATCCGTTGTCCAACCACTGTCCTTAGGGTCTGGCACTGAGGGGTGGGTCTGCAGAGACCGCCTAAGGTTTGGGTCTTTTAATATGCATGGATGTGGTACAGATGACAGTAAAAGGGGAGAGATAGACAATATGTTTGTGAGAAGATGAATGTGTTGGCATTGAGTGAAACTAAGTTGAAAGGAAGGGTGAGCTTGAGTTTGAGAGTATAATAGGGAGGGTATCAAAAGTGAAGAGAGAACGAGAGGGAGAAGGGGTGGCTATACTAGTAAGTGAAGAGATAGGTCAGCATGTGGTAGAGTGGAAGGAGGTTTCTTCAAGGTTAATGTGGATGAGGGTGAAACTGGGAAGGGAGATATATGGTCTTTGTAAGTGCATATGGGCCTGGTAGTGATAAGAGTGTAGGAGAAAGGGATGCTTTTTGGATAGGTTTAAATGAATGCATAAATGAGTTTGCAGAATGGCAAGTGATCACTTAAACCGATTAGATATTCAAGAAGATTTAGATAAACTATAACAATGGTCTGAAAAGTGGCTAATGAAATTTAACACAAAGGCAAGGTTATGCACGCAGGTAAAAATAACAGTAAGTACGATTACATGTTATTTGGAAATTCGTTAAAAAATGGATTGTGAAAAGGATCTCGGCGTAATTATCAGTAACGATCTCAAATCATCTAAGCAGTGTATTTCAACCTCTGAGAAAGCAAATAAGATTCTAAGACTGATTGCGCAATCTTTTGACTTCAAAAGTCCATCTCTCATTAGCAAGCTATATAAATCGTCAGTTTGCCCACATTTGGAATATGCTGTTTCCGTATGGTCACCGAACCTCATAGACATTGACAGACTGGAAAAAGTACAACGGCGAGCCACAAAACTGATTCCAAATATCAAAAATAAATCATACGAAAATCAACTAAAACATATTAATCTATTTTCCCTAAAAAAGCGTAGACTCAGAGGTGATTTGATACAGGTCTTTAAGATTCTAAAGGGAATTCACATCAAAAGTGACAAAATGTTCACACTGAATGAGAATTAGACAAGAAATAATGGTCTCAAACTGTCAGGAAATAGACTTAAATTGGAAGTGGGTAGAAACAACTTCGCTGTGTAGTTAATGAATGGAATAAACTTCCTGCAGAGACAGTGCAATGTAGTTCAGTTCGAAGCTTTAAGATTCGTTTAGATAAACACCTAAGGAAGATGCTGTAATACCTGCCATCTATTTTATACTATGTTTGTTATTATTTGTTTATTATTATCTATTTGATTATTATTTATTATCTATCCATTTATTATTTACTATCGACCTGTTTATTATTTAACTTTACCTATTTGTTAATTCATTCTATTATCATTTACATTATTCTAACTTATCTATTTATCATTATCATCATTTTTTCGCATCCGACCTAATTATGGACCAAAAGGTCATCTGTCGCCATGCTCCTCCTTTGCAATGTAGCGGTATTGGGAGATCTCAATACTAGGATAGTATTGAGATCTCCCAATAAATGGAGTGGTTGGAAAATGTGGAGTGCCAGAAAAAAAATTGTAGTGGAGAATTAATGGTGGAGATGTGTCTAGAAAGAGATTTGATGATAGCAAGTACATTGTTTAGGAAGAAATTCAAGCATAAGTACACATGGGAAAGAGTGGTGGATGGAAGGGAGGTAGATAGGGCTTTAATGGACTATATAGTGGTAACCAGAAGAGTAGGAAAAGTTTTGGATGTACAGGTTCTTAGGGGAGAGAGTGGGGGAATATCAGATTATTTTTTGGTGGAAGGTAAATTGACAATGGTGGATAGTTGGAGAAAGAGGAAAAGGACAGAAGGTAGGAAGGTGCTTAGAGTAAACTGCTTAAATGAGAGTACAAGAAGAAGCTGAGAGAGGAGTGGGAGGGAGTGAAGGATAGAGTAGAACTAGGAGAAAAGGAGGAATGCGGATATTTCAAGAAGGGAGTCACAAGGTGTGCAAAGATGGTGTGTACAACAAGGAGGATGAGAGGAAATATAAGGAAGAGTAGCGAGTGGCAGATAAAGATTCCTGCACCTCCTCGTTTGGCTTGAATAGGAAAAGGAGTGATATGTATGTGGGATTTCTGGTGGAGGGATGTGCAGTTTTTAGTTGTGCTTCTTGTAAACAGATGCAATCAGGTTTATATTGCTGAAGAATACATACTTCCCCAATCTAGAATAAGTCCTCAATAATTCCAGTGCACAATAGAGTCCATTGTTTTTTAGGCTGGTAAGATATGGTGGTCAATTTGCAAGGGTGATAAGCAAGAGATTGGAGTTAGTTCAGGAGAGTTGAGGAAATTGGGAGGTGAGCCAATTATTGTTTGCTGATGTCACTACACATGTGACTGGGTCAGAGGGGGATCTGAGACGGTGAATGATGGAATTTGGGAAGGTTTGTGATCGGAGAAAGTTAAAAATAAATAGGGGTAAAAGGTGATGAGATATACTGCAGAAGAGAGTAAAAGTGAGTTGGAGATATGTCCTCAAGGTGAGGAGCTGGAGGAAATGGAGAATTTTAAGTATTCAGGGTCACATACAGCAGGGAATGGAGGTGGTCTTGTGCCACACAGCCTTGGATTTGAATCCCTTATGCAGACCTGTAGTATATAATCATTGGATGGCTCTCCTGAATAAAATAACATACATACATACATATACCAAGGCTTTTTCCCCCTTACAAGGGAGGTAGCCAAAAAGGAAAAGGCATAAAATCATTCCCACCCATTCCATCCCTGAATAAAATAAGGACTTGGTAAAATAGACTTCACTACTTGCATCATGGCAAACTGATGTCAGGGGATCAAGTGGTCTCTTCTGACATCCATCCCGTGGTACAGTTGGTAGCACACTAAGCTTGAGGTGGTCCAGTGTCACAAGGCCTAGGGTTGAAATCCCATAAGCAGAGCTATCTAATCAAATTGTTGACACAGGATATACTTGTTGGATGGTTTTGAATGAATTAAAAACTCAAATAGACTATAATACTTGTACCAATGGAAGTTGATATCAAGGGGATCAAGTAGTGAACACATTGTCAAATCAGGGGATATTGCTTGTTCATTGTGTTGGAGAGTTGTCTAATGAGGTTGTTGCTTTTGGTTAACTATGTTTAGGTCTACAGTGATGTTGCTTACACCAGACATGGATAGTAAAATTAAATGCCCAAATCCTTCTACTGGAAAGGAACATTAAAATATTAGGCCTCACATTTGATAATCATGACTATCAGCCCACTTATCAAGGACCAGACAGTAAAATTCAGTAAGAAAACATACCTACTTAAATCCATTCCAAGCATTGACTTTGGACAGCAGAAAGAAAATCTAGTATCTTCAAGTAATTCATACAAACCACCCTTGACTACAACAGAACATGGAAGGTTCCCAACAATCAGTATGATGAACACAAACAACTTACAAACATTACAGGAGGGTGGTAGCAGCATGCACTGGGCTACACCAACTGGACACCTGCACACAGAGGCCAACATACTCCCCATGGAACACCACATGAGGGTGATAGGAACACCTCTATGCAGGAGCCCTTAATACCACACACCCCTCATGCTACATCTCATGAGCACCAACAGAACACACACACACACACACACACACACACGTCAATAGTCAGCCTGTCAACACAACAATTGGCACTCTTGGGGACTATGAAAAAAAAATAATAATAAAATAGAATAGAATAAAAAGAATAGAAAATAGAAATAAAAAAAAATACCTCTCATCAGTGCCACAAGATCAGGATACCTAGGCTGTGTTGAATAGGAAGAAGGAGTGCTCATGGATGCCTGAGGTAAGCTAATATAGTGAAAAAAGTGAGTATTAAAAGAAGATGGAAGGAAATGAAAACAGGCCAGATGAGACCCCTAGTGGCAGAGCAGCAAAACAAAACACAAACATGAGCTTGGAGACCCCATTAGGCATAGGAGATTAGATAACTAGAAAGGCCATGCTTAGGATTTTGTGATGAAAGAGGTAATTTGAGTAGAATTATGGATATAGGGAAAAGAGTTTTGAAAGAATTAGTTTCAAGGGCCATAGATCAAGATGTATATTACAAAGAGATTAGTGAATTAAGGAAAGCAAATGCTGAAACAAAGCAGGTCATGGATTGGTTGAGGTAAAAGTTGAAAATGAGGAATTGAAAAACAAAGATAATACAACCATAGAAGAGGTGAATGAATAAATAAAAGCAATGATCAAGAAAGTTGGAGGAAGTATAGGCAAGGAAAAAATACAACTGAAGGAATAGAAACATCATGAAAAAGATAAAGTATTTAAGGAAATTGTTCAGTAACAAATGCAGAACACTAAGAAAACAGTCATTCAGGTAATTAAAGAAAAGGAAATTTTGGTGAGATACAGTAGAAAAAAAAGAAGTGTATAATAGTATTTGGTCTAAAATAAAAAAGGAACCCAGTTAGATTCATGAGAAACAAAGAGAAAGAATAAGCAAGAGATGTTTTGAGAGTAGTACAAGATAAAGAGCAAGAATTAGAAAAGGAAATAGAGGAAGTGCATAGAATTGGAAAGTATGTAGAAGGAAATTGACACCTAAAGATCAAACTAAGGTCACAAAGGGCAGCAGAAAAGATACTAACAAGAACAGGTAAATTAAGAAATACTGAGCACTATAAAGATGTATGGATAAGAGATATGAACCTTGAGGAAAGAGAGAGTAGACATTAAGAAGTGAAGCTAAAGAAAAAAAATGAGAAAAGAACAGAGAAAAAGTTCTTTGGGAGAGTATTAGACATGCGACTGAGAAAATGGTATCTTCAAGAAAAGGAAATGCACATAAGTAAAAATAACAGTAAGTACGATTACAAGTTATTTGGAAATTCGTTAACAAAAGTGGATAGTGAAAAAGATCTCGGCGTAATTATCAGTAACGACCTCAAATCATCCAAGCAGTGTATTTCAGCCTCTGAGAAAGCAAATAAGATTCTAGGACTGATTGTGCGATCTTTTGATTTCAAAAGTCCATCACTCATTAACAAGCTATATAAATCGTTAGTTCATCCACATTTGGAATATGCTGTTTCCGTATGGTCACCGAATCTCATTAAAGACATTGACAGACTGGAAAAAGTACAACGGCGAGCCACAAAACTGATTCCAAATATCAAAAATAAATCATACGAAAATCGACTAAAACATATGAATCTGTTTTCCCTAAAAAAGCGTAGACTCAGAGGTGACTTGATACAGGTCTTTAAGATTTTAAAGGGAATTGACATCAAAAGTGACAAAATTTCACATTGAATGAGAATCAGACAAGAAACAATGGTCTCAAACTGTCCGGAAATAGATTCAATTTGGAAGTAGGTAGAAACAACTTTGCCAACCGTGTAGTTAATGAATGGAATAAACTTCCTGCACAGGTAGTGCAATGTAGTTCAGTTCGAAGCTTTAAGAATCATTTAAATAAATACCTAAGCAAGATGCTGTAATGATTATAATTTATTTTATATTATTTGTTTTTGTTTTATCATCATTTGTCTGACTTTCATTTATTATTAGTTATATGTCAATTTATTATTATTTACTATTTACCTGTTTGTTTATTATTTAACTATACCTATGTATTCATTTATGTATTTTGTTATTTACATTATTATAGTTTTTATTTTGTTTTTTTCGCATCCGACCTAGATATGGACCAAAAGGTCTCCTGTCGGCATGCTCTGCCTTTGTAATCCTTTGTAATCCTTTGGAACAAGGAGATGGAGAGTGCAAGAAATTAAAAGTGGCTTATACTAATATAAATGGTTTAATTTCAGGATTAAATGAGCTTAATGTTACTTATCAGAAGCAAAACCAGACATAATGGCAATTGTAGACAAAATTAAGGTGTCCACTATCACCTAACAGTGTTGGAAATAGATGATATAATCACTGGGTTAGAAATAGAGAGGAAAAGCGGGGTGGAGTCATGTTCTTGGCTAAGAAAAATTTGAATGTGACAAAGGTTACAAATGGAGGGAACAGTGTGGAAATTATCACAATAAGAGCTGAAGATAAGGACATGAAAAAGATATTGTTTGTGGTGATTTATGATTACTCTGAAATGTTAGAAGATACAAGGATTTCATTAAATGGAGTGCTGAAAGATGAAGGAAAGGTGGTACTTATGGGAGATTTTGACTGCAAAGAAATCTGTTGGTAAGAGATGACAGTGAAAGGTGTAGAGGAATTATGGGGAAATGTATTACTTGACATGACAATGTAATATACAATGACGTAATGGGTAAAGGCAGGGCCTTCACATGGGGGGTGGGGGGTGGCATATACCCTGGGGCAGCACATTTAGAGGGTGCAGCAATTCTAGTCTGGACATGCTACCCACAAGGCTGACAAAAAAATAATAAGAAGAATAAGAAGAAGAATAAGTCGTCGTCAAAGGAGCCCTGAATATTTCACTGTAATATACAAATTTTGTGTTAAGAATTAACAGAATATTAAATATTTTTCCCTTATCCTTTCTGCAATAACATTATTAAAATCCGTTTAATTATTTCGTAAGCCAATAGCTATAATAGGCAGTAAGAGATGGAGATGGAAAATGGTGATGGGGGAGGAGGTTAGCGTCACTGAGAACTTTGCCCCAGGGTGGCACCTAGGCATGTAAGGGCTCTGAGTAAAGGAAAACATCAGATATAGGAATAATGAAGAACCGTCAAGACTAGATTTATTCTTTACATCAGAACCTGAAATTGTGGATAAAATTGAATACAAGACACCAATTGGGAAGAGTGATCACATATTACTGGAGCCAGAATTAAAGTAAATATATATTGAGAGAAATGAGAAATACAAAAGAGAAACTGGTATATAGTAAAACGGACTTTGTGAAACTTAAGATATTTTTTCAAGAAGCGACTTGGGAAAAATTCCACAATGAAGAGACGCGAGTGGAAGAAAAATGGAAGATTCTGATGGAAATCTATAATGAAGGGGTGGATAAATATATACCAAGACAAAAAGAGGAAAAGGTAGTGCTGGTTTAACAGAAGGTGCAGCGAGACAAAGAAAATAAGAGATTAAGCTTGGAAAAGATGGAAAAAAAAAGAGAAAAATCCTAGATAGAGGCAAATATGTATCAATGAAAGGAATATGTAAAAATATGTGGGCAAGAAAGAAGAAATAATGAAAAAGACAAAGTAGAAAAATGTAAGGATAAACTAAAACTATTCTATATGTGAATGGCTAATTGAAAAACAAGCAATAGAGAAACTATGCCAGGGGAATATGGAATACACAGAAGATATAGAAATGGCTAAGGTCATAAGTAAACATTTCAAATTGGTTTTCACCAGAGAAAAAATATGGCACTGGGATGAGGGGCGAGAAGTGAAATCCTCCCCCTATGGTGAAAATAATAGCAACACAAGCTGAAATGATGGACCAAATAACAAGCTTTTATGTTAGGAAACCACACAGCCCATATAGAATAAATGGACAAATCTGGAGCACAACATCCTAAACCCAGGACAGTTTGAATTCAGACAGGGAAGATCATGTGCCACAAATCTGATATGTTATTACTCAAGACTATTAGATATAATACAGGAAAGGGATGGATGGGCTGATTGTGCTTTCCTGGATCTACAAGTTTTTGATAAAGTGCCACATAGAAAATTATTAGGAAAACTAAAAACAATAGGAGGGGTACAAGGTAAACTACTTCAATGAATGATTTCTTGCATGAAAGAAAAATGAGAGTAGTGCTCAGAGATAAAGGTTCTACTTGGAAAGTGGTGATTACTGGAGTTCCACAGGGATTGGTACTGGCTCCAATAATGTTTGCTATTTATGTGAATGACATGGATGAGGGTGTGGACAGTTACATGAGCTTCTTTGCTAATGATGCAAAGTTGTTGAGAGAAGAGAGCACTGAAATAGACTGGGAGTTGCTGCAAAGAGATCTGAGCAAAATTTGGGAATAGAGTCAGAAGTGGGAAGTGGGCTTCAACATCAAGAAATGTAGTATAATGGAATTTGGAAAAAGTAAAAACAGGACATCAGGACAATATAAAATCTGTGAAAAGGAAGTAAAGAAAGTGGGATTTGAAAAAGACCTGGAAGTAATCATCACACAGGACATGTCCCCTAATAAACAGATAAACAAAATTGTTGAAGAAACCTACAACTTGCTGAGATAAATAAAAGTGGCATTTATTTACTTAGATGAAGAAATGGTGAAGAAAATACTAGTCACACTGATAAGACCAAGACTGGAGTATGCAGCAACACTATGGTCACCCAGTACTAAAAAGAATATAAGGAAAATTGAAAGAATACAAAGAGCAAATACAAAGATGGCCCCCACACTTTCAGAACTGTCATACAAAGAGAGATTGTCAAAACTAGAGTTACTGACCCTGGAACAAAGAAGAGAAAGAGGAGACTTGTTGACCATCTATAGAATCATGAGAGGTATGGAAGTCCTTGATAGAAAAGACTTACTATGTTGGGATACAAGAAATACGAGAGGACATGGAAGGAAACTCAAAAAGGACAGTTATAGAACATACATACATATACCAAGGCTTTTTCCCCCGTACAAGGTGGGTAGCCAAAAAGGAAAAGGCATAAAATCATTCCCACCCATTCCATCGCCGAATACACTCCACACCCCTCCACCCTCCCTCTCATCTTAGCACCTCCTGGATGATAGGTCATCCCTGCACCTTGTCCACTGCCCTGGGTCAGAAGCAGTGTCACAAGACACAGCACATCTACAGCAAGGCCACTTCATTAAATCAGCGACCCCCACTCTCCGTCCCCCCATGCATAAAGGAGAAGACGGGGAGAAATCCCTTCGGGCAGCGTCAAAATTTGCTCACACATACTACCTCACCCCCCATCCCCCCGCCCACTCCACCTCATGCATCACATCATTCATATACAACCATTCTCCATTCACCCGTCTTCTGTCCTCACCCGTCCTTCCTCAACAGACATTCCCCTCTTCCCCAAAGCCTCATTCACCCCATCCATCCACCTCATCCTAGGACGTCCCCTCATGTTCACTCCCTCCACATCTGCCTTCCATACCTCTTTTACTAGTCTTTCTTCACTCATTCTTTCCATGTGTCCAAACCATCCTAATACTCTTTCATCAACCCTATCTCCCAACCCCCTTTCCACCCCTGTTCTCCTCACCTCCTCATTTCTCACTCTATCCAGCCTAGTAACCTCCATCATATTTCTCAGACACCTCATCTCAAACACATTCAAACTCCTTCTCTCTTCCTCTCTTATGTTCCATGTTTCTGCCCCATACAGTGCTATTGGCACAATCACTCCTTCATATAGTCTCCTCTTAGCATCCATTCCCAAATATCTATTCCTCATTACACTTTTTAATCCACCAAGGCATTTGCTCGCTTCTCTCAATCTACATTCTACCTCCACCTTCACTCCACCTTTTCCTGCCTGAAGATAAATGTGGGTAAAAAAGCTGAAGATAAATGTGGGTAAAAGTAAGGTGATGAGATGTACAAAGGGTGAAAGTGGCAGTAGTCTGGAAGTGAGCATTAAGGGAGAGCGACTGGAGGAAGTGGATAGTTTTAGATACTTGGGTGCAGTTATAGAAGAGACCTGAAAAAGAACGGCTTTCCCCGAAGACTGGTGGATGTATGGAACTAACTGGACAAAATGATAGTGTGTGCAAAAACCATACACAAATTTAAGAACAATTTAGATACTGCAAGGTACAGAGATGGGCCACCATGAGCATAGCTCCCCTTCCTGTAAGATACAGCTAGGTAAATACAAGAAAAAATAAATAAATATAATACTCCAATGTTTATAACAGCCTACCACCTATACTACACAATACATCCATACACTCACACTAAGGTCATTAAACAAACCGAGAACAGACCACCAAACTACTCTGCCAGCAACCCCTAACATAGGACCCGCACAAACTACCCTCCCATATCTGGTATGAACCACAATTGCATGCTTACATTCTAGACACCATCCAGCATGGAAACTGTACCAGTATATAATGGGCTTTGCCACAGATTCAAGTTGCCCTAGATAAAACTATCACATGAAGGACAATGAATGCCTCATAATGCCCCAAACTAGCAGTCCTTGGACAACACAATATATCTTCCCCAAGTGACTTGTGGATCTACCCATCATCCATTGCTGGTTTCCTGAAGGACACAAGTCTCTTGCAAGAGTGACCAGGGGTAATGGATTGAGTGATTGATCCTGTGACTGGTGCTGGTAACCTGGAAGCTATGGGTATCCTGCAAGAGAGATAGGCATGGATTCATTGACTGACTGGGTGGATATATACTTTCAATTGGCCACCCCCTTACAGGAGGAAAGAGCCTTTACTGTATAGTAATAATCTGATCAAAAGAAGGAAAACCAAACAAGTTTCTACACATACAACTTTATTTCCATGGACACAATAATATTTGTGTAAAAATCTCCCATAGCTTACTGATGGGATGCATTGTGAGGCTGGATGGATGAGGATGAAATTGCTTGGATGGCTTATACAATGTTGGACCTTATGAACGAGATTCATGGATGCAATTTACACATGACTAATGTCTGTCTCATCTGAACAGGGACTGAAGTCTGGCAAAGAATGGTTATCAAACTGACACTCATAAGAATATTACTAATACACTGTATGCCCTGTACAGTCTAACAATTGAACTTGAAATAACCTGTAAACATCTAAACCAATCAAATTTGTACACAAATTATTCCAACATTAAAATAATGTCATGAGTATTTTCAACTCAAGAGGTACTAAACATTACACAAGAAAATTAACCTATTCTACAGAATACCCAAATCTGAAAGAACCTACACTTGTATGTTAACTAATGTGAATCTGGTTATAAATTATCAGCCCCAAATCAAACCAATGCAAAGCAAAATTTACTTATGCTCAAGAAAATGCATTTATCACAATATGAAAATAAATATGGAAATGTCAAAATTCTACACAAATCTAATCAAAGCAAGGGAAAGGAAGTACAATCTTGAGACAAAGTTGCACTGGATACACCTACAAGGAAAAAATACAGTTCTTTAACACACCTGTGAACTAATTCCCAACTGAAAGAAAAACTTTTATATTCCTACACCTGCACAGTGCAACTTGAAATCCAATCCCAGCCTACATTCTATCTCATTTTATTGGCCAAACTAATGTTGCCTGACTTGTAGGCCAAGTAAACCAACTTTATGGGAACCAATAATAGGAACAAGCAGGCAGTGGTCCTGCAAGACAGGTGTTGGAAAGAATTATGCCCCCCCCCCCACATCTTTAAATCCTATCAGCACCCACAGCCATATCTGGAGGTGTAGTCTCAAGAAGCTTACACTCAGTCTTTGGACCAGGCTTAAACTCTCTCTCGCAGCTTTGATCAAACTGACAACCAGCTACCACCCAATAATAGGTTTCCAGTCAGTGAATCTTGAGGCAACAATTATCTTTATTGTCAACCCAATGATATTGTAACCCATCTTATTCTGCAATCCTACTTTAAGCTATGGAACCAATTTCCAAGAGGTGTAAGTCTAAACACAGTGTTTAGGAAAAAAGTCAAACATAAGTACACATGGGAGAGGGTGGGGGATGGAAGGATGGTAGATAAGGTTTTAATGGACTATATAGTGGTAACCAAGAGAAGAGTAGGAAGAGTTCTGGAAGTACAGGTTCTTGGGGGAGAGAGCAGAGGAATATCAGATAATTTTCTGGTGGAAAGTAAGTTGAGAATGAAGGGTATATGGAGAAAAAGGAAAACGACAGAAGGTAGGGAGGTACTTCAGTAAATTGCTTAAATAAGAAAGAAAAGAAGAAGGAATACAAGAAGCTGAGAAAAGAGAGGGAGGGAGTGAAGGATAGAGTAGAACTAGGAGAGGAGGAGGAATGGGGATGTTTCAAGGAGGGAGTCGTAAGGTGTGCAAAGATGGTGTGTGGAACAAGGAGGATGAGAGGAAATAGAAGGAAGGATAGTGAGGGGTGGGATAAGGAAGTAAAGAAGGTTGAAGAAAAGAATAAACAAGCATTCACAGATTGGTTGCAAAATAGGATGAGAATCTTATGAGAGGTACAAAGAAAAGAGAAGTAAAGCATAAGATAAAGGTGAGAAGGAGAGATGTGAAATGGGGAAATTAAGAGAGGAAGGGGAGGCAAATCAAGTAGAGAAGAAAAGGTAAAAGGTGCAGATGGGGAGATAATAATGGAAGAGACAGCAGTAGGAGGAAGATGGGCTGAGTATTTTAAGGAGTTGCTATATGTGAAGGAGGATAGGGAGGGAAAGATAGTTGCAGTGGAAGGCACTAAGAAACTGACTGACGAATGAGGAAAATGGAGAAGAAATAAGAAAAGATGAGATGAAAGCAGTTGAGCAGGTAAGGCACCTGGGTTAGATGGGTGTCATGCGAAGTGTCTAAAAAAGGAAGGTACAGTGATGATGGACTGGCTGGTGAGGTTGTTTATTGTTTGTCTAAAAGAGGGTAGAGTGCCAGAGGACTGGAGGAGTGCCTGTATAGTTCCACTTTGAAATGGAAAAGGGGACAAGTGTGAGTGTAGTAGTTTCAGAGGGATCAGTTCATTGAGTGTAGTTGGGAAAACTTATGGGAGGGTTTTGATTGAGAGGATTAGGAGAGGAACAGAGGGAGTAATTGGTGAGGAATAGTGTGGGTTTAGGAAAGGTGGGGGTTGCATGGATCAGATTTTTGTGGCAAGGCAGATTTGTGAGAAAGCTTTAGACAAAGGTAAGGATGTGTTTTGGACCTTTATGGATCTGGAAAAGGCTTATGACAGAGCAGACAGGAAGGCACACAGGCTCTACAATAGTAGAGCCTGTGTTAGAATTGGAAATGGAGTGTGAATGATTTCAGGTAGAGGTGAGACTTCGCCAGGGATGTTGCTGTTCAATGTATACATGGATGGGATGGTGCAAGAGGTGAATGCAAGGTAATGAGTTAGGGAATGGAGATGGTTAAAGAAAATGGAGTAAAATGGGAGTTGTTGTTTGCTGACAACACTGTACTTGTAGCAGAATCAGAGGAGTGATTAAGGAAGTTAGTGATGAAGTTCGGGAAGGTGTGCAAAAAAGAAGGTTGAAGATAAATGTGGGTAAAAGCAAGGTGATGAGATGTACAAGAGGAGAGGATGGCAGCAAATTGGAAGTGAGTATCAAGGGAGACTGGAGGGGGTGGATAGCTTTAGATACTTGGGGTGAATGTGGTGGGAAAGAGAGGATGTGGTGGGAGAGGAGTGTAGGTGGAGGTAGAATGGGAGTGGAGTATGAGGGGATGAAATGGGTGGGAGTGGATTTATGTCTTTGACTTTGGCTACCTCCCTTGTAAAGGGGGAAAAGCCCTTGATAATGTATGTATAAGTCTTTTGCAGCCTACTACTACCCACCAACAACTATGATTGTCAGAGCCAACCTGAGCCAAGGATAAAAAAATAAGTTATACAGATCTACAAGAAGCCTCAGCAGTACCTGACCCTGGCAATTTTGCATGATCCTTGTTGCTCATCTTTTTCAATGGTCTTGGAATTCTGAATAATATAATTTGGTTTACTTTGAATGCTACTAATGCCATTACTGCACCACATAAAGGATCTTCAATTTGGTCCTCTGATAGTTGAACAAGTAAAATTATATATTCTGAACATTTCCTGAGTATTCTGAAGGTACGCACCAAGTGACGATAAATGAACCTTGAATACCTCTAATTTTGAAATGACAACAATCATAAATACTTCATTTTAGTTGCATTTATTCATTGTTATCAATCAATTACACTGTTTCATAATCTCAATACATGATTAATCTTATATTCTTATGAAAATGCTTCATGACTATCATACATCTGAAATTTTCCACAGCCTTCTTTCCTTGTAAATACTATTGTCAAATTACCTAACTGATCTTGAAGGAATTCCAACCAGTTTCTCTCCAATCTTAATAAAAAATAAAATAAAATAAAAAATAAGAATTCTACAATGCTATAGGAACTTTCTTTTTAAGTACAACTTAAACCTTTATATATTATCACTATTTCCTTACATATAGCCCTTCCTTGCAGTATTACCATACACAAACATTCAAGGATTTAGCTACAGTACAGAGGACACACTATATAGAGGTGTAATAACAGTGGTTGGATTCCAGTCATGTTTCTGCATTATACATGTCTTACAAACAAGTTCCAACAATTTATCCTGTTTAAAGCTACTAAGTCATTTCCACTCAACCCACCTGCATACTTCCCTCCTGCTGCTAATGCAAAGGAGGGAAAATGGCCTTGAACAGGTCATTGCTTCTCCATCAACATTTTATGCATAAAAGCACTGCTGATGAGAAGAGCACTGTCACATATGCAAACTGATATAATAAGCAGCAGTCAGCTGTTCAACCTGATAAAGTATGTAGCACTGTAGGGTGCTTATGCTAATTCAATATGCAGCAGTTAGGAGTTCTGATGTAATACACATTGCATTATAATAAACCCATGTCCTGTTTACAGTAAGGCATTTCATTGAGCTTTGATGCTGCAGTCCCAATATCCACAGCATAATTGCAGTTTGATGTCCAATGCATGTCATATTCAGACTCAATGCTAAGAAAAACATCATTTGAGTGACTGGTTCAAGCTTACACTTGAATTAGCATATTCTAACCTTCTCACTATTAATGAGCATAGCCATACTCAAGACCAATGAATATGGTATGGCTATGTATCCCAAATCACAGAACAGTCAGGTTTTTACAAGGAAACCAGAATCATGTCCAATTAATTTCTCACCTGTGCTTCAAATATTGACATTCAGAAAATAAATTACAATCTATACATATAAATAAACTGTATTAGGTTTAACCACACCACATCAGCCTCCTCCTCACAAGTGACAACAACATATCAATTCATTTTAGTGATTATGGTACAACAGTTAGTGGACAATGAGAGAATCAGGTAGTATCTAAAACATTGTCATGTTATCTAAAATGTAATGTGGTGAATATCAGTTGACAGAAATCATAGGACCAGAAAATTTTTGGCAAAGTGTACCTGCAAGCTTCACAAATATCATGGGAGGGTATGTCAGGACTATAGAATGAGTTAGGGAACATGTTATCAAAACATCAAACAAATAGATTTCCTAACAGCCATACTGACAATGGGTTTCTTAAATTTGGTTGTGCAGCTATACTGGGTATGATTTCAATGAATACTATTTCCCCATCTGAGACAACAGCACTTGGGAGAGTTCCAAAGGAGATTTGAGCTGTACCACTTGTTTGGCAAACAGCATCACAGAAACAACATAAGGAAAGCTGCCAAATACATGTGGTGTGGAGTACTTATACTAACAGCACCACCAAGTCCTTCTGATGATTTCCATGTCATGTTTCAATCACCAAAATTTATCTAACAGACTATACACAAACCCCTAGCAGTCAATATACGAGCAATAAAATTCCATCTACTGTCAAATTTAAAAATAGTAAAGTGAGCTACCATCTCTAGCATTGCACCAATGCACCAAAATGATACCTGCTTAAAAATGAGGACAAACCACTTCACACAAAGTTAAAACAATATTTGTCTTCTTTCAATTTGTTGAATTACCCCAACACTTGGTACAAGACAATAATGCATTACACTTGTGTGTGAGGTGGTGTACAGAATATGCAGCATTGCCACAATTATATCAACTGTATCACTACAACACTGCAGTTGTGGTGCGACTGACTATATAGAGCAGACAGCCTCGATCTGCAACCTGACAGGTACAGGAAGGGAAAATACTGACCCTTTACAAGTGCATTGTTAACCTGTATTATCAAATTTAAGATTGCTGAAATTGATGATGGCCACAGTAATGTTGTCCTGTGAACCACGGTAATATGCCTGAAGAGCTAAGGATTTGGCACCATAATCTGGCTCATGGATGTGGTCCCTGACATAGGCCACAGCTTCCTCATTGCTGTATACATCCCATACACCATCTGTGGCCAAGATGACAAAGTGTGCCTGCAAGTGAAATGGGAAAGATGTATATATATGTATATGCAGCAAGACCCAGCACTTCTACAGCAAGGCCCAAAAGCTGGGGTTAGTTTAACCCTACTTCTTCATTATATTGCAACCATCCCCTCCCTTCTCCACTCACCCCCCCCCCAAAAAAAAAAATATATATATACATAATAGACAAGGTGAACATCCCTACAGGTCACAATTTTTTCATCCAATTACAACTATTTGCCATTCACTCTTATCTTTTGCACTCTTCTTTGCTCAATAGACATTCCTCTTGTATCTAATGCTCCCTTTGCCTCATTCATCCACCTAATTCTTGGTTTTCCTCTAAGCTCACTCCATCCACTTCTGATTTTCACTCTTTTTGCAAGTCTTTCCACACTCATTCTTTCCATATACTCAAACCATCTCAGCACTCCTTGTTTTACTGTACTAAACAGATCCCTTTCCCTCCACCTCAACTCTAAATTTTTGACAAACACCTACTAGAATTTTCAAACACTTTATCTCAAGCATGTTTTGATTCTTTCATTCTAAATCCTTCAAATTCTAAGTCATTGCCCCCATATAGTACTATGGGCACAATCACTCCTTCATACAATCTCTTCTTTGTGCTCATCCCCAGATATCTACTCCTCATAACACTTTCCATTCTACCCAGACACTTACCTCTACTGTAAAATTAGCCTTCACCTCTCCTTCATGCACTACCATAGGTTACCCCAAATACCTTTTAAACTTGTCTCCAACCTAGTACTACCATCACTCCTTGTACATCTCACCACCTTATTTTGTCCACATTTTTGTTCAACTTTCTCCTCTCACACACCTTCCCAAACACTGCCACCAAATGACAGTCTATCCTCACACTTAGCCATAATCAGTGTCAACTGCAATCAATAACTGGCTAGCTTCTCTCCACTTTCACTCTTCAACCCCAAACCCCTGCCTAGCACATATGCATTTACCTCTCTCACCATTCAATCCACATACACGTTCAAAACGTGCACTACCCTAACACAATTCCAGCTTCACCACAAAACACTCATGGTCTCCATTTGACAAAGTACCACACAAGAAATTAATAAGAAAAACAGCTTCCCACACAGAGTGATAGATATATGGAACAAATTGGATGATGAAATAGTGTGTGCAAACACAATACAAGAATTTAAGAACAAACTTCAACTTGTGAGATACAAAAACGGGTCACCACGAGCATAGCTCCCCTTCCCATATAATACAACTAGGTAAATACTTATATATATGCACATATGCAAGCTTTGGAACTGTAAACATCTCTTCATTTGTGCTCTGTAGAAGAGGAAAATTCTTGGCTATACAACAAAAGAAGGAAGCCTGGTTTGTATTGAATGGGAGGGGGAGCAATTGTGGGTGTCCAGTCCACAATGAAGTCTCTGCAGTACTAGTTTGACATGATGAGAGGAAATACAGGAAATTAATCAAAAGATGACTCGATATCAGAGACATCTCGGGGCGCCACACCGAAGTACAATGTAAACAGGCAATTTAAAACACCAGCGAAAAGGCAAATGTATGATGAGGAATCGTTTTCAGGCTTTAGTAAGTACGTGAGAAGAAATTTAAGTCAAATCTTAGACATAAAAAGGGAAATGAATAAAATAAAAAAAAAAATGGTGGGAGAACAAAGTCATGGAACTAAGGAAAGAAAATGTAGAATTAATGGAATGTTTAGCCCAAGCTAACATTGAGATTTCCGACCTAAGAAAAACAAACTCAGAACTAAGAACCAAACTTAAGGTAATGAAAAATTATATAATAGAGGTTAAGCATAAAAATGAAAAGAGGAAAATTAATTAAACTACCAACAGTGAAAACCTAACAGGTAAATAACAAGAAATGACTGAAAGAATTTAAGAAAACTTAGGTGAGGAAAGTATGCAAAAGATTAAGAAATGGAAGGAAAACAGAAAATGAAGAAATTGCCTTTAAAGAAACAGTCCAACAACAGATGCAGGAAAATGCAAGATACAATAATTCAAGAAATTAAAGAAAAGGCAAACCGAGTTAGTGATGCAGTGGACAGAAAAAAAATGTACTATGGTATATGGACTAAGAGAAAACATGGTCTGGTGAGGTACACGAGAGAAAAAGAAGAAAAAGAAACAGCAATAGCAATCTTAAAAGAAATTAAGGATGGTGATCAGGAAGTGGAGAAAGATAAAGACAATGTGTATATGATGGGACGTTATTCTAAAGAAAGAAATCGACCCCTAAAGATAAAACTAAGATCACAAATGGTAGTAGACCTATTAGTAAAACCAAGTAAGTTGGAAAGGAGTGAACATTACGATAAGATAAAAAGAGAAATGAGTGTTGAGGATTAGAAAAAGAGAAGACACTAAAAGATGAAGCTTAGGAAAAAAAGGTGAAGAGAACAGAGACCAAAAGCAAGGAATTCTATTGGAGGGTAATCGACTTGAGACTGAGAAAATGGTACATCAGAATGGGTAAAGCAAAAACAGAAAAAAGACAGAGAAAGAAAAAATTAAAAGTGGCCTATACTAACATTGATGGATTAATTTCAGGACTGAATAAATTAAATTATTACCTGTTAGATGAAAAACCAGACATAATAGGAATTGTGGAGATGAAATTAAGGAGGTTCAATACCACCCATTAATGTTGGACAAGGGTTATACAATTATTGGATTAAAAACAGAAACAAGAAACAGGGAGGAGGAATCATGTTCTTGGCCAAAAAAAAAAAAACTTGGATGTGACAAAGATTACACAGGAGCAATATAGAACTGATCAGGATAAAAGTCGAAGACAAGGACATGAAAAGTAGAAAGTTTGTGGTGATTTATGTGCCCCCAAAAACGAGCTCTTGGAAAGAGAATGAACATGTGAGAATGCTAGAAGATACAAGGCATTCATTAAACAAGATACTAATAGGCAGAGGTAACCTGGTAATTATGGGGAACTTTAACTGCAAAGAAATGTTGGGAGGAAATGACAGTGAAACACGGAGAGGATCTATGGGGTAATGTATTACTGGACATGACCATGGAATATACAATGACACAATGGGTCAATGAAAACACCAGATACAGAAGTAATGAGGAACTGTTGAGACTGGATTTAATATTTACAACAGAACCTGAAATTGTGGATAAAATTGAATACAAGACACTACTTGGAAAGCGTGACCATATACTTATAGAAACTGAACTAAAGAAATACATATGGAGAGAAATGAAATGTATAGGAAAGGAAGGTTGATGTACAACAAAACGAACTTTGGAAAATTAATGAAATTCTTTCAAAATGCAAATTGGGAAAAATTCTGCATGAAGAGACAAAAGTGGAAGGGAAATGGGAGATCTTGATGGATAACTATAATGAAGGAGTGAATAGGTATGTACCAAGACAGAAACAAGAGAGAGTGCACATTAAATGCTGGTTCAACAGAAGATGCTGCAAGGCAAAAGATGGAAGAGGCAAAGCTTGGAAAAGATGGAGAAAAGATAAAAAATCTGGAAAATGGCAAATATGTATATGTGTGTATGTATATATATATATATATATGATTGACGAGATAAACACCATATGAGGACGGAGCCTTTATTTGTACGACGTTTCGCTTATTACAGCTTTTTCAAGTACAAGTTGAGATACAAATGCTTGAGATTAAATAAGGGGAAAGGAGGGAACGGGGAGAGAAAAGGGGGGAAGGAAGAGGAGGAGGAGGAGGAGGAGAAGGGGAGGGGGATTGGACACTGGGAAAGGATGAGAATGCTGGCCCAAACGTCCGTGGGCGAAATGTCCACAAAGGGTGGTTTAGATATTTAATATTTTGCTGGCCATGGGTATTAGGGGAATAATGTGAGGCGAGATGTTAAACATGCCCCTGTTTTGTTCAATAGTGTTCGTTCCTTGAATGATTGCTGCTTCTAAACACTTCCTGCGGATTTTGTCTGGTTCCCGTATATATAAACTATAGACATGATTATGTAAAAGTGTGAAGAGAGGAGAAAAGGAACTATGAAAAAGACATTATAGGAAAATGCAAAGAGCAACCCAAACTATTCTATGGATATGTGAATGGTAAACTTAAAAATAAACAGGAAATGGTGAAACTACACCAAGGAAATAGAGAATACACAGAAGATCTAGATATGGCCAAAGTCATGAATAATCACTTCAAGTCGGTTTTCAGTAGAGAGAAGGTACAGTATAGGGATGAAGGAAGTGAAGTGCAATATCCCCCCATGAGCAAAATATCAATAACACAATTAGAAATAATGGAACATTAACAAACCTTGATGTTAGTAAGAATAAGGTTTGAAAGTGGAGTCAGAAATGGGAAGTGGACTTCAACATTAAGAAGTGTAGCATAATGGACTTTGGAAAAAAATAAATATGGAATATCGGGACAATATAAAATTGGAACTAAGGAGGTAAATAAAGTGGGATCTGAAAAAGATCTAGGAGTAATTATCTCAAATGACTTGTCCTCTGATAAACAAATAAACAAAATTGTTGGAGAATCCTATAACTTGCTAAGATAAAAAAAAAGGTGGCATTTACCTATTTCGATGAAAAATTTATTTAAAAAATACAAGTCACACTGATAAGGCCTAGACTAGAATATGCAGTGACAATGTGGTCACCCAGTACCAAAAAGAATATAAAGAAAATTGAATCCAGAGAGCAACCACAAAAATTACTCCAGCACTTCCAAACTTGTCATATGAAGAGATTGGCTAAATTGGAGTTACTGACTTTGGAGCAAAGAAGAGAGAGAGGCAACCTGCTGACCATCTATAGAATCATGAAGGGCACAGAAATAATCGATAGGGAGGACTTGTTAAATTGGGACAAGAGAAACACAAGAGGGCATGGAAAGAAACTCAAAAAGGATAGTTATAGAAGAGATCTGAAAATAAACATTTTACACACAGTGGTGGACACTTGGAACAAACTGGACAAAACAATAGGGTGTGCAAAAATCATTCATGAATTTAAGAGCAAACTAGACACAACAAGATACAAAGGTGGGACACCATGAGTGTAGCTCCCCTTCCCATAGAATACTAGGTAAATAAACATGTACTGTACATACAGATGTATAAAAATATCCTGGAAATTAATCTTACCTTGTGGTCCCTGAGACTAAAGGTGAGGACATCTGGCTCTGGTGTAACAAGTTTTCTAGGATCTTTGAGTGGAAAATCCCCAAGAGCCCGTGAGGTAGCTAAAATGCCAGCCACACGCCACACACCAGTGAAGGTGATGAAACCCCCTGCCTCCTTTATTCTCCGTCTCTCCTTCAGCTGCGGATGGAAGAATATTAGTAGAATGGAATAATAAATTGATGTCTCAAGTTTCTCAAACAGGAAACCAACAGTCCAACAGTAGTCACCATCAGTATCATGTCCTCCCAAAAATCTCTATGGAAAGCTATGCCAAGTTATTGTCTGTATTGTACAAGAGTGGGTTTGTTTCTATATCACTGGCTAGTAGGATGGGTGCAGTCACCCATTGTCAGCTCTATTTCACATAAAAAAGAAGACGAGAGATCTTGGGCCTGGTCTAAAGACAGTACAAACCTCTGATAGATGAATCTCCAAACAGAGGGTGTTAAAATGATTCTCCAAGACATCTCACAGAACCACCAAGAGTAAGGTAACAAATAAAGTCAGCTATCATGGACATTCAGTGGAACTTCTTAAAAGCTGGGAATAAACATCACAATAACATTCCTGCCACTGATGATGATGATGATGATGGAGATGATGATGATGATGGAGATGATGATGATGATGGAGATGATGATGATGATGATGATGGAGATGATGATGATGATGATGATGGAGATGATGATGGAGATGATGGAGATGATGATGGAGATGATGATGATGGAGATGATGATGATGATGATGGAGATGATGATGATGATGGAGATGATGATGATGGAGATGATGATGATGATGATGGAGATGATGATGATGGATGATTATTATTATTTTTTTTTTTTTATGATGATGATGATGGATTATCATTTTTTTTTTTATATATATACTACTGTAAACCCTCAACATATAATCTAATTGGGGGGAGAAGGCAAGGTACATACTGAACATACGAATTTTAATTTTCCCAAGTGCTTCCTATCCATACTGAACCTTCCACTGCATATACCAACCCTGTTTGTTAGGTCAAACCAATGATTGGTAGGTCTCATTGCAGTCAATATAGCCAAAATTTGGTGTAATGAGGTTCAGTATAGCAAGGGTTTACTGTACTGCTTTCTTTTTTTTTTTTTTTTAATAAAGTATGACAGGTAAGAGTATGACAGAAATTTTGATAGTAATAAAAAGACATTTTGGAAGAAAATTAAGAGAGGAAGAGGTGGCAAATCAAGTAGAGAAGAAATGGTAAAAGGTGCAGATGGAAAGATAATAATGGAAGAGATCGCAGTGAGAGGAAGATGGGCAGAGTATTTTAGGGAGTTGCTAAATGTGAAGGATAGGAAGGAAAAAGTGGTTGTAGTGGGAAGCATGAAGAAAATGACTGATGAGTGAGGAAAATTTAAGAGAAATAAGGAAAGATGAGGTGAATGCAGTTATTAGAATGATGAGAGCAGGTAAAGCACTTGGGTTGGATGGGTGTCATGCAGTGTCTAAAACGGAAATACAGTGATGGTGGACTGGCTGGTGAAGTTGTTTAATGTTTATCTAAAACAGGGTAGAGTGCAGAAGGACTGTAAAGTTCAACTTTACAAGGGAAAAAGGGACAAGAATGAGTATAGTAGTTTCAGAGGGATCAGTTTGTTAGGTGTAGTTGGGTAAGCTTATGGGAGGGTTACAATTGAGAGCATTAGGAGAGGAACAGAGGGAGTAATTGGTAACATTGTGGGTTTAGGACAGATAAGGGTTGCGTAGATGAGATTTTTGTGGTAAGGCAGATATGTGAGAAAGCTATAGGAAAAGGTAAGATTGTTTTTTGGGCCTTTATGGATTTGGAAAAGGATTATGACAGGGTAGACAGGGAGGCACTGTGGGAGGTATTGCAGATATATGGGATAGGAGGAAAGCTGGTTAAGCAGTCAAGAGTTTTACGAGAGTAGTAGAGCCTGTGATAGAATTAGAAATGGAGAGCAAGTGGTTTGAGGTAAAGGTGGGACTTTGTCAGGGATGTGTTATATCGCTTTGGCTGTTCAATTTATACATGGGTAGGGTGGTGCAAGAGGTACCGTATATACTCGTCTATAGGTCGAAATCTTAAGGAATTTTTTTTAGGCCAAAACCTAGGGGTCGACCTATACACAAGTAATAATCTTGTTAGGTTGAAATCCAGACATGACAAGAAAGGCTAGGAAGAACTCTTACCTTTTCTTTAGGTTCAGAAATCAAAATATTTACCTACTAAATACTACCAGTAAACAATGGGTACATAAAATACACGGTACGTACTAAAACATGTAAAATTCCTTCTAGATACGGTAACCCCATACTGTGGTTTTACCTGTTTGTTAAATTTCTTAACACAGGCGAGCTTATTATATCATGTATACTATTACAGTACCCATAATTGTTTAAAAAAAATAATGAAATGCTGTGATATTCTCAAATTTATTCATTTATTTATTTATTTATTTATTATAGTTTAGTTTCGACCATGGGCGCAATATAGCAATAGAAAATTAATCATTAATTTTATAAATTAAAATGTATCAACGTAATATGCAATTTTGTGGGCGGAAGTGAAAATGAAAAATACCTTGCCACAAGCATAGGATCGGAACGCCATCTTGTCTGTCAATTGACGGCCTCGGTGCTTCCGACAGTACCTCGCCAGGTACATTTTCTTGAAGGAATGTTATGGAGCGGAGATACATGCATTCCTTCAAGCTGCAAGAACTTTGTATAGCCAGCAAGCTAAGTGGTTGAAAAGCCCAACTTCTCATTTCTTCGTCGTCGGCATGTATCATAACAAATATGACGTACTATTCGTCCGACACGACTTCATTACTTACGAAATGTTTTAGCATATTTCTTGTTTTTTTATTTCCGATCACAAAATTGCATATTACGTTGATACATTATAATCTACAAAATTAATAATCAATTTTTATTGCTATGTTGCGCCCTTGGTCGAAACTAAAAATTTACCCAAATTTAGCTTTCTACATGGTATATGTTATTGTTACCATTACCAAAACAATGCATGGATCTCACCATCACGAAAACAAACTGTTCAGTATTGCCAACTTGTTACTGTTACAGTGACACATGGTATAATCCTAAATATTTTAACTGAAATCCACCAAAATCGTTTTCCTTGATGTCGTCATCTTCACCACCAAACAGCTCCTCCCACTCACTTCTGTGTCGAGTATCGTCATACGAATCAACCTCATCAGCCATAGGAACATCAACATCATCTTTCTCCTCCACATTATCATTAGCCTGATCATCCGCACAGTTGAGATTACAAGACTAACTCCGAGTGTTGGTTAAATTTTTTTCTAACGAAACACGCCTAGCCAGTTTATTCCGAATACCGTACTTGGTAATCTACCGTACTTGGCAATCTGTTCAAGTTTTTCACTCCGCTGAAATGGCAATTTCAGTGAAACTTATTAAATATTAAAATCAGTGAACTTGAAAAAAACATAAACCAGAATACATCAGAATTAATGAAGTGAAAAAAACATAATAATCAATTGCTATACCAGGCAAGCCATGCTACTTCAAAGCATTAAGGCAGTGGAATGCTCACAGCACCAAAAACAAAAACAAACCACTCGACCTATACATGAGGTATATGGAAAATTCCAGATTTTTTTTGGCCAAAAATGGGGGGTCGACCTATACACGAGATCGACCTATAGACGAGTATATAGGGTAATGGGCCAGGGATTGGAGATGGTTAAAGAAAATAGAGAAAAATGGGGATAAGCCAGTTGTTGTTTCCCAACAACACTGCACTTGTGGCAGTATCAGAGGAGTGATTAAAGAAGTTAGTGACAGGGTTTGGAAAGGTGTGCAAAAAAAAAGGAATTTAAAGATAAATGTGGGTAAAATTAAGGTGATGAGATGTACAACAGGAGAATGTGGAAGCAAATAGGAAGTATTAAAGAAGAGAGAATGGAGGAAGTGGATAGCTTTAGATACTTGGGTGCGAATGTGGTGGGAAAGGGAGAAGAGGTGGAGGTAGAATATAGATCATGAGAAACAAAAAAATGCCTTGGGGGATTAAAAAGTATAATAAGAAATAGACATTTGGGAATGGATGCTATGAAGAGATTGTATGGGGCAGAAACATGGAACATGTGAGAGGAAGAGTTTGAATGTGTTTGATATAAGGTACCTGAGAACTGTGGTAGGGGTTACTAGGTTGGATAGAGTCAAAAACAAGGTGAGGAGGAGAGCAGGGGTGGAAAGGGAGTTGGGAGATATGGTAGATGAAAGAGTATTGAGATAGCTTGGACACATGGAGGGAATGAGTGAAGAAAAATTAGTAAAAGATGTGTGGAAGGCAGAAGTGGAAGGAGTGAGCATGAGGGGGCGACCAAGGATGAGATGGATGGATGGGGTAAAAGGGGCATTAGGAAAAAGGGGAATGTCTGTTGAGGAAGGAAGGGAGAAGACAGAAGGTAGGGATGAGTGGAGAATGGTTGTGTATGGAGGATGCTGTGATACATGGGAGTGGGTGGGGATGGGGGGAGAGAGTAAGTGTGAATATTTTTACACAATCCAAAGGGATTTCTCCCTGTCTTCTCTTTTTCTGCATGAGGGGAGGGGACAGAGAGGGGAGGGGACACTGATTAAATGAAGCAGCCTTGCTGTGGATGTGCTGTGTCTTGCTACATTACTTCTGACCCAGGGCAGAGGGCGAGATGCAGGGATGACCCATCATCCAGGAGGAACCAAGATAAGAGGGAGGGAGGGTGGTGAAAGGGCATGGAATATGTTGGGATGGAATTGGAGGGAGTGGATTTTATACCTTTATTTTTTGGCTACCTCCCTTGGAAGGGGGAAAAAGCTATTATATGTATATGTATGTATATTTAGTGACTCTACCATTAACAAGGGAAACTATGATTTCCTTTTAGCCCACAAATAATGGGAAACAAAGATACTATTACTACTGCTACAACTACAAGAAAAAAAATGAATAAAAAATAAAATAAAATAAAAATAACAATACCTGTAGTAGCAACTCAAGGAAATATTTCCATCACCGACCAAAGCAACATAACATCATTAATAAGCACCTCTCCAAAACAAGTTTTAAGTTCATATACTTATATATAAATACTTTGGGAAAAAGTCTGAGATGGAAAAGTTTTTTTTTTTCTTTGAAGTTGCTCAGGATGTGGAACAACAGATGGTTGATTTCTTTTAACTTTGTTTACATTACAAAGGTTGATTTTTACACTACAAATGGCAAATATTGAAAGGTTCCCACAAGTACAAGTGAGGATTCTCATGAGGGAATCAGGGTGATACTGAACCCAAAATGAAAGGAGTAGTTTCTAAAGGACACAATAACTTAGCACTGGAGGTAAGTGAATTCACAATATATTTGGAATGATTGAGATTACTTCCTTCCCATGAATCAAAGTTTCATGACCTAGAATGAAAACTTAAAAAGCAAAAGACGCAAACCTAGTTAAAAAGAAAACAGAAACTGATGAACTTAAAAGGTTAAAACAAGACTGAAAAATGAGGGAATTAATCTTAACAACATCATAAAAGTGAGTGAAGCCAAGTTAAAACCAAACAAGGATAAGGTCAGTGAACTGTTGAAGGTACAAGAAGGCTGATCATCTGGGTCAACAAAAGGATACAGTAAACTTTAAAAAGCAGTGAGGAGAAAGAATTGGGCAAGTAAATGGAATAGTGATGGTTATTAAAAAAGGGGAATCTCTTGTCAGATGTAGATGGAAAGATGTTTTGGAAAGAAATTGAGAAAGGAAGAGGAGGCGAATCAAGTAGAGAAGAAAAGGTAAAAGGTGCAGATGGAGAGATGATAATGGAAGAGAAGGCAGTAAGGGGAAGATGGGCAGAATATTTTAGGGAGTTGCTAAATGTGAAGGAGGATAGGGAGGGAAACATAGTTGCAGTGGGAAATTCTAAGAAAATGACCGTGATGAGTGAGGAAAATGGAGGAGAAATAAGGAAGGATCAAGTGAAGGCAGTTGTTAAGATGATGAAAGCAGGTAAGGCACCTGGTCTGGATGGATACCATGCAGAATGTCTAAAAAAAAGGAGGTACAGTGATGGTGGACTGGCTGGTGAGGTTATTTAATGTTTGCTGGAGAGAGGGTAGAGTGCTGGAGGAGTGCCTGTATAGTTCCACTTTACAAGGGAAAGGGGGACAAGTGTGAATGTAGTAGTTTCAGAGGGATTAGCTTGTTAAGTGTAGTTGGGAAGGCTTATGGGAGGATCTTGATTGAGAGGATTAGGAGAGGAACAGAGGGATTGGTGAGGAACAGTGTGGATTTAGGACGGGTAGAGGTTGTGTAGATCAGATCTTTGTGGTAAGACAGATATGTGAGAAAGCTATAGGAAAGGGGAAGGATGTTTTTTGGGCTTTTATGGATCTGGAAAAGGCTTATGATAGGGTAGACGGAAAGGCACTGTGGGAGGTTATGCAGATATATGGGATAGGAGGAAAGCTTCTAGGAGCTGTCAAGAGTTTTTTATGAGAGTAGTAGAGCTTGTGCCAGGATTAGAAATGGAGAGAGTGGTTCAAGGTAAAGGTGGGACTTCGTCAAGGATGCGTTATGTCACCCTGGCTGTTCAACTTGTACATAGATGGGGTAGTGCGAGAGGTAAATGCAAGGGTAGTGGGTCAGGGATGGGAGATGGTTAAAGAAAATGGAGAAAAGTGGGAGGTGAGCCGGCTGTTGTTTGCGGACGACACTGCGCTTGTGGCAGGATCGGAGGAGGGATTGAGGAAGTTGGTGACAGAGTTTGGGAGAGTATGTATTAGAAGAAAGCTAAAGATAAATGTGGGTAAAAGTAAGGTGATGAGATGTACAAGGGGTGAAAGTGGCAGTAGACTGGAAGTGAGCATTAAGGGAGAGCGACTGGAGGAAGTGGATAGTTTTAGATACTTGGGTGCAAATGTGGCAGGAAAAGGTGGAGTGAAGGTGGAGGTAGAATGTAGACTGAGAGATGTGAGTAAATGCCTTGGTGGATTAAAGAGTGTAATGAGGAATAGACATTTGGGAATGGATGCTAAGAGGAGACTTTATGAAGGAGTGATTGTGCCAACAGCACTGTATGGGGCAGAAACATGGAACATAAGAGAGGAAGAGAGAAGGAGTTTGAATGTGTTTGAGATGAGGTGTCTGAGAAGTATGATGGGGGTTACTAGGCTAGATAGAGTGAGAAATGAGGTGAGGAGGAGAACAGGGGTGGAAAGGGAGTTGGGAGATGGGGTTGATGAAAGAGTATTAGGATGGTTTGGACACATGGAAAGAATGAGTGAAGAAAGACTAGTAAAAGAGGTATGGAAGGCAGATGTGAAGGAAGTGAACATGAGGAGACGTCCTAGGATGAGGTGGATGGATGGGGTGAAGGGGGCTTTGGGGAAGAGGGGAATGTCTGTTGAGGAAGGACGGGAGAGGACAGAAGACGGGTGAATGGAGAATGGTTGTATATGGATGATGTTGTGATGCATGAGGTGGAATGGGCGGGGGGATGGGGGTGAGGTAGTATGTGTGAGCAAAATTTGACGCAGCCTGAAGGGATTTCTCCCCGTCTTCTCCTTTTATGCATGGGGGGACGGAGAGGGGGGGTCGCCGATTTAATGAAGCGGCCTTGCTGTGGATGTGCTGTGTCTTGCGACACTGCTTCTGACCCAGGGCAATGTACAAGGTGCAGGGATGACCCGTCATCCAGGAGGTGCTAAGATAAGAGGGAGGGTGGAGGGGTGTGGAGTGTATTCAGGGATGGAATGGGTGGGAATGATTTTATGCCTTTTCCTTTTTGGCTACCTCCCTTGTAAGGGGGAAAAAGCCTTGGTATATGTATGTATGTATGTATGTATGTATGTATGTATGTATGTATGTATGTATGTACTTGGCTTAGGGTAGGCCTGACTCAAACACTAAGTCAGGTAACTCCATCAATTTGCCTCTTCAAGCAATGATGGAACACCATCTTGGCCTGAATCAGGAAATAAAGGGAACTGCTAATAGCCATAAAGGGAGCATTTCAGCACAACCACAGCACTGGGTCACCATTCAACCCATAAGAATCTAATCTCCCAACCTTACAGGGATGACACATACAGCAAACATTTGGGTTAGAAAATAAATTTTTCTGCCTTTAGGATGGTCTTATTTTTTGTTTATCTGGGTGTCCAACACCTCTTCATTAGCAAGAAACCAATGGGGGAAGACAGTTTGGTTCCTGACAATCCAACCATGCAGCAGAGTACTCAATTTTATGGGACTAGAAAGGCATATTATAAAAGTCAAACAATATCCATTACAATGTCTCACAATGTCTTTCATTCTGTCTCACCTGATTGGGCTTATGGTCAAAAGACAATGGGATGGTTGAGCCACGTAAGTCACCCATGACTGCTCTGGAGTCACCAACATTGCCAATTATAAGAAGCTCACCATCCAAGATTGCAACTACTGCTGTCGTTCCTGTTTTGAATAATGAGAATTGTGGTTGAAAAAGGCAAAGTGTTCTCGAGTTGATCGAGCAGGTTAATATATGAAGATCTATTTAACAAAATATACACAAACACATTACAATGACTTAACCTAATAAAATACATTAATATGGTCAGTATATGCAAGCATCTGTCTACTCAAAACTGAAGATCAGCTGCTAATCACATCAGAAAAATCTGGTAACAAGAGGTTTTGTTGTTGTTGTTAACATTCCTTAGAGAGTCTGAAAGGGGTCAAGTAGTGAGAAACAGACATGATGCACTATAAGATGAAGCTGTAAAGGAAGAGGTGGAACAGGAATGGAGTCCTCTGCAGCAAGATCTAATCAGGGCTGTAGAAAACTTGGTGCCTAAGAAAAGGAGAGCAAAGTAGAGATGGATGACTGAAGAAATATTGGATATCATAGATGAAGACTTTTGAAAAGGAATCAACATAGGTATAAAGAGGTGGATAGAGAAGTGATGAGAAGATACAAGGAGCGAAAAGGGGAATGGTTGAAAGATGCAAGGAAGTTGAGCTCTTAGAGTAAACTCTAAACAGATATACAAAAAGATAAGAGAATTGGAAAAAGGGGACCAACAAAAAGTACAATCATAGAAGATGCATACATGTACCTAGGGCTTTTTCCCCCTTACAAGGTAGGTAGCCAAAGTCAAAGGCATAAATCCACTCCTGCCCATCAATGCACTTATACAGATGACCTGACAATTATAACCCAGAACAGAAACTTCAAAGTGGCTGCTAAAAACATCCAAGCCTACTCAGACTGAAATACAGAATGGAAGCCTCACCCCAGAAACCATTAGTAACATTATTCACTCCTGACAACTGTGAAACAAAAATACACCCTTCAGTGAAATTAAAGGGCCAAATGCTTCCACTGGAGAAAAAAGATAAACCAAGGACTCACTTATGATACTCCTAAGACTTCATTTCACACATCAAAGAATGAAAAAAAAATCAACAAGAAAATAAACCTACTAAATTCCAATGTTTCTGGAAACTTGTATTACAGTTTTTAAACAATCAATAAGAACCACTCAACTATGCTTTAACAGCACAATTCCCAACAATCAGCAAAATAGACACTTTACAAATTGTATCAACAGGATGCACTTAACACCTGCACACAGTAACTGAAATCCTCCCTTGGGAATATCATATGAAAATAATAAATACAGTTCTATGCTCATTTCCACTCATCCATCTTATATCACAAGCACCACCAGCTGGATGGGAAAAAAGCCGCTTACTACTCAAACACATACAACAATCTACCATTAGTACCACATACTATTATCTAAACAAAAACATATTCACATTCAGAGCTTTAAACATGCTCATCAAAACAAACCTCAATACTTTACCAACACCCCCTAGACATGAACTCCACAGAAAAATTCCTCTCAAGAGAAATAAGAACCACACTGGCATGCTTGTGTTTAGGGCACCATCCAGATTTTGTGACCTGGCCACTAAATCAAACTGCCTCAGATGCAACCACCACAGAGAAGACACTGAATACATCATACAATGCCACATATTAATAATCCCTACACAACACAGCATTTGTTCCCCAAGTCATCTATGGGCCTGTCCTGTGGCTATTGAAGGAAGATTAACTAGGAGCTGTAGGTCTCCTGCAGGAAAGACCTGGGGGCAACAGATTGATTGATTCCCAAAAAGATCTATGAAAGAACCCAAAGACAGCTACCAGCCACTGTGGGGCTGCTGGTTTTCCACCTAATAAAACTTAGGGCACCAATTAATTGACATGGTGGATGGAATAAACACCCACATTAGCCTGTCTGTTGATGATGCCAAGATCATGAAACAGGTAAAAAATAAGTGAAGAGTACTTCAATTCCTACAAAAGTTCCTACACAAGTGGGTGATGAAATTTAATGTAAAAAAAAAATGCAAAATCTTGAAAATGGGCATAAGTAAGAAGAGACTACCATGAAGTTATACAAAAGAAAAGACATATGTGGCAACTGACTGGCTGATTCCCAGATATCTGTGACAGGACCCAAGCTTGCCAGCCACTGAGGGGTTACGGTTTTTCCAATTAGCAAGATTCAAGGAAGTAACTGACATGGTGGATGGAATAAATACCCATACTAACTTGTTTTCCAAGATCATAAAACAGGTTAAGAAAAATTAAGAGGACTGTAAACTCCTACAAGAAAATCTAAACAAGATTTATAAATGATTTATCACTTGAAAAATATGTTAAGATCTATAGAATACAAGGGGTGGCAACTAAAGTGATCCCTGGCCTAGCTGACCAGACATAAGAGGAAAGAGGGGAGAGAAAGGTGACATTCTATTCAATACTAGATGATTTTAATTGGTTGAGGAGTGACACCCTTCACAGATTTGAGTCTAGTAGCGAGGAGATTAAACATTCCAATTACTGTTAAACATGTTTAGGCTACTGCTCACCTGACATGTCCACTCTGGACTTGCAGTACTGAACAAGTTCACTGTCTACAGTGTTTATCTGGTCTGTTAACAACCTCGTATAATTGATGTTCCTGTACGAGTCCAAGTATGAGCTGGTTGAGATTCCATCCTCATCCTTTTTATTATTGTTGTTACTATTTATGTTGTTGTTGTTGATATTTGTGATAGAATTGCGCTTCTTGCTAATGGTGGTGTAAGCATCATCCTTCTTCAGCAGTGACTCTTGGTCCTTGTTCGATTTGTTCAAAGAAGTTTCGTCTGAAATGGTTGGTGATGGGGATGACTGTGATGATGATGATGATGATGTCGATGATAGAGTTGCTGAAAGTGGTGAAGATGATGTCATATCTTGCACACCTGAGCCTCTTCCAGCAACAACTTCACCATTCATCATCGGTCGTGTTGCATTACCTGTACTACTACTGCTGGCAATTGAGCCTGTGCTGATCTTACGGCGTTGGGCTGGTCCCTGCTCACCCCTGCTTTCCTCAACCTTTGTTGCTTCAAGAGGTGGTTCAACACACTCATTTTCTTCTGATTTCTTGCTACTACGTCGATTTAAATTGCAAAAACCATTGGATCCATTAAGACTGTTGGCAAGGATGGATTCCTTGCTTTTGCTTGGTTCCCTCTCTTTGCATTCCTCTCCACTGCCTTTATTGTTTCCCTGCCGAAGTTCTTGAATCTTTTCTAAGGTACTCTTGTACAAATTTTCCTTAACATACTCAGCAGCAAACTGTAAAGAGAGAGAAAAAATATTATATTAATTACGTGTATCTATTAACCTGCAAGAAATAAGATTCTACATCAAATGTATACGTGTGTGTGTGCGCATGCATGCATGTTAGTATTTACCTAATTGTGGTATACAGGAAAGGAACAACAATAGTTGCCTGTCTCCTACTCTCAAATTTTTCATACCTAGCCTCAAATTCATGTACAGTTTCAACTTAGTCTATATCCTTGATTTCCAATTATCACATTTAGATTCGAATTTGTGTATTGCTCCAGCTTGGCCTATACCACCTTCTAAGCTATTCCAAGTTCATGCAACTATAAGCACAAAAGTGATCATACTACATTGTTGAACAATTTTTGTTTGTACAATCAGTCAGAAATTACAAAGTACATGTCGTGTGCACCTTGTTTAAAATGCAAAGACATATTCCATATAAGCAGATCACCTTTATATTTATTAATACTGCCATACCATGAATGACCCAGGGTGTCATTACTTTTAAGACAACAGTAAGCAATTTTGTTATGGACTCCACAAATATTCCAGAAAATCAAAAACTTGAGGAATTAGACAATATGAGAAAATATATATATATATATATATATATATTATGCATGTAGAATTAAATACGACAGCATTCTGACAATTGTTAAACTTTTTCTTAATAAGCTTAATTTTATTAACGTTTTTTATCGTAACACCTTCAGTGATGCCTACAAAAACGATGAAAAAGCAATCAAGGACATAATTAAGAAAAATTGTCACCCCACCAAAGAGAACCATGAGATCCGAGTCCTTATATACTATCGTAACCCTAGAACCTGTTCAATGGTGATGAAAAACAACTGTAATAGTCGAGCTGACTTTACATCTAAAGCCAACGTGGTGTATTTATTCAAATGTCCAGCCGAGAATTGCACGTCTCGCGATATCACATACGTCGGGCACACCAGATGTACTCTCAGCCGAAGACTAACCTTTCACCAACAGGACGGAGCGATCAAGGACCATTATTCAAAATATCACAATAGAAATATTGACAGAGACACCTTAGTTCAATGTACCAAAATTATTGCGTACAATGAGGACCCTAGAAGGCTGAAACTCTTGGAGGCATTCCACATCAGGGACTCTGCCCCCACTATAAATATTCAGTCGGACATGACGTCCAGCATTAAACTGTACAGTAGCGCTAACCTGAGACATCGCTACATTGAGGTCCCCTCTCCCCCTCCCCCTCCCCTCCTACCCCCCACTCCCCCACCACTCAGACGATCCGCCAGACTCCGTAATGGGAACTCGGATAGCAGTTTATGTATTTAAACCTTTCTCTCTCTCTATCATTTGTACTTTCCTTGTAGACGTAAGTAATAACTCTCGTTATATATCTTTTGTTCTACCTGTTTATTTGTATTTGTATTTTTGTAATTCAATTTATTTTGTAACTTATATGTACCAACATTTGTATTTATTATTGCAGAAATTTTGTCAATCCTGATGATGTCTCTTTGAAGACGAAAGCTCGAGAATATTAAATGGAAAACTTTGGAGAACTTGTATCAGCTCACCCTACAACTGGTAAAAAGTTGATAAGACAAATAGAAAACATTAAGAAAAAGTTTAACAATTGTCAGAATGCTGTCGTATTTAATTCTACATGCATCAAAGAAAACCTGCTTCCTTACTTCACGAATATATATTATATATATATATATATATATATATATATATATATATATATATATATATATATATATATATATATATATATATATATATATATCAAGTTCCTCTTTGTAGGTGATATAAAACAAGTTTACCATCAATGGTAGTTGATGTCACCTGCGCAAATTTTTTATCTCTGATCTAAAGCTACAGTTACACTAGTCAACAGAATGCTTGGAGTACAACCTTATGGTTGAACAAGCATTTACCCATCCAACCCTATCTTTGGACAAGTGGTTAAACACAAGTTCAACCTTTCTGTTAGAGATGTTCCCACTAATCACATAAAATGAGCTACACCATGATCCACCATCTATCCAAAATGAAGAACTTTTGTTGGCAGAAACCTACACCATCCCTGTTTCTCAAATGTTCCATTCCAAATAACTTTGAACAACTCGCGATCTCTCTAAAAATGCATATTTGACGGTATTTGCACCTCATTCACAAAAAACATACACACATATGTATTATTAAGCATTAGGAAGTTTGATTACCGAGATGTTCTCTGTGGTTTATCATCCACAGAGAATGGCAACTGGAAGATTGATTCTGAGAGAATTATATTATCATTGTTGTTATTATTTAGTAGAATTGGGATGCCTCACATCCCCAAGCACCTCTTGTGGTTGTATCTTCTCCAGGAGAGCATGAATAATTTCACTCTTCCACTCCATCATGGCAAAAAGCATTTTCTCACATATGAAACATATGTTTACATCGCAGCGGTAGTCACACGACTGATTATTGTCATTATATACATTCCATGAAATTTCTTTTCTATTTCATGATAAATTCATAATATTGAATAATTCATCTCTTATTAAATGTCGTAAATATGAATACTGTTAACATAGATTTTCTGTATTTTCCCCTTGGATCCAACAGTATGGTTGCACTCAAATGGTATGGCTGCATCTTTCCTCCAACCAATATGCATGAACTCCTACCCAAATCCCTCAACCTTGGACAAAATCCAACTGTATCATTGGAATCCAAACACCGGTATGGTTGTATTAAAACAGTTTGGTTGCAGGCATCTTTCCTCCAACCATTACACTTGAACTCCAACCCAAATCCTCCAACCTTGAACAAAATCCAACTGTATTATTGGAATCCAATCATTTTGTTAACTAGTGTAACCTTAGCTTAACTCGTCCATATTTGTAGAGTGCAAACCTAGGGGGGACAACAGAATTTTTTTTAATGGAAAAAATGCCACAGTTTCATCTCTACCAAAGTTCAAAACCATATACCAGTAATGCCCCCCCCCCCCTACTTCTGGGACACCAACTTCTAAATTAATGATGACATGAGCAA
>NC_134799.1:60845140-60852640 GCF_046742065.1 Oratosquilla oratoria | reverse complement strand
TTCATCCGGTCTGTAGAATTTTTTTTATAAATATATAAATAAATAAATATATTGTGTATATAAATATATATACATACATACATATATATATATATAATATTCTTGTTATGCAGAGGCCAACGACGACAGTACAGTACATGATGTCGCACCCTATGATGGATGGACTGGCCGTCGGCGCTGCTTCAGTCACAATCCTCCGCTCCCCTCTCCTCTCCTCACCCACTTCGTCAATGGTGGCAGTCGTGGGTGGTATAAGTGGTGGTGAACTGTGGTGATGAATGGCGAGTGGTGGTGGTGAATGGTGGTCGTGATTGTGGTGGTGGTAGCGGTTGTGGGGATGTTTGGTTCTACGGGCGGTGGTGGTGGAGGAGATTGTCTTGGTGGTGGTGTTTTGACGGCCGACAGTAGTACTTCCAGTCCATGGCGAGGTCGGGCGAAAATAAATAAATAAACAAATAAATGAATGAATAAATAAATAAACAAATAAATGAATGAATAATTAAAATAAATAAATAAATACGAAAATACTAACGGGAATTATATTTTTTCGAATTGTATTACATTTAAAATCTTCGGCTGGAAGTTTATTACATTCACTGACGACGCGGTGGGCAAAATTGTATCTTTCTTTTTGTTTAAAGCCGTGTTGTCTGCCTAAATCCATTATTTCTCGTCTGGTCAGTATTCAATGTGGAAATACCTTGAAATTCGACATTCATAGGCTCTATTTCCCACATATGGCACGAGTTTATGCATCACCGTTTTACGCTTTCCGATCTATGGTCTCTAATGCGGATTGTGGACCATTAGAGACAGAGACAGAGAGAGAGAGAGAGAGAGAGAGAGAGAGAGAGAGAGAGAGAGAGAGAGAGAGAGAGAGAGAGAGAGAGAGAGAGAGAGAGAGAGAGAGAGAGAGAGAGAGAGCATATTCGAGGTACTGAGCTTATGAAGAAAAGGAAAGAAAAAATACAAGGCTTACATATTTCAATAGTTACTGATAATAACACTGATCCTTTTCATTCTCCACTTTGGTTTAAGTTTTCCCAAATAATTTGCAGTTATGTTTAATATAATTTTCACCTACGAGCCCCAGGCTTTGCCCGTCCCGCTTACGCCGGGGTGCTTGGCTTCGCCTTTACCGGCCTTCGGCCACCAGCTGTTCATCGTTACATAAACATTCTGTTCAACAAAATAAGACATCTTTCCCTCATTCTATATCACAGTAAACAATGCGTGCCATCATGTCGCCTTTTCTTCAGTAGTGACGTCATGTGTCTTCTGATTGGCTGGTCTTCAGTTGTGACGCCATGCAACATTTTCAGATTTCGATTATTTTTACAAACTATTATTTTTCATACACCATATGATGTGCATAACTTTCCACTTGGGTTACATTTTATCAGGCCGAGGTCTGGTTTGTTGGCCTACAGTTCTGTGGCTTCTACTTGTCATCGTTTTTCTCCTCTTCTACGTCTCACTCTCCTCCTGTCATTCCCTCTTAAACCATGGACTCCCAATTAGCCCAATAGAGGGAGGGAAAGATAATACCTCTACAGACTCTAGGACACACCATGAACTCCTGAAAATACCATGAACCCCACAGACAACCATTTAAGACCCATAAAGGAGTTTCCTTCAGCTGTGGGGGTTCATCGAGAAAAAATCAAATCAAATCAAAAGACAATAAGAAAAAGAAAACGACAATACGAAATGAACATCGCTGATAAATCCAAAGAGAATCCCAAAGAATTCTATAGTTACATTAGAGATAAAAAGGTTGTTAGGAATCACATTGGTCCACTATTATCTGCTGACGGTCAACTTGAATATTCAAATGAAGGAATGTGTAATATCTTAAACAATTATTTTAGCTCGGTATTCGTAAACGAAACACCTCAAAGTGAATTCCAAACTGAAACCTGTGAAAAGTCTGGGGTAAACTTACTCACTACGGTAAATATAACAAAAGAAACAATTAAAAGGTGTATAGACAAACTCAAAGTTAATAAAACACCAGGTCCTGACGGTTGGCATCCAAGAATCTTAAAGGAAATGAAAAATGAGATTGTTGTTCCATTAGAAATTATTTTCAAGAAATCCATCATATCCGGAGATGTCCCAAGAGAATGGAAGCTAGCTAACGTTACTCCCATATTCAAAAAAGGTGACAAAAAGAAACCAAATAACTATAGGCCTATAAGTTTGACTTCGATCGTAGGAAAAATAATGGAAACTATCATCAGAGATGATATCGAATATCATTTAGAACGTAACCGTTTGATAAATGATAGCCAGCATGGTTTCAGACGGAAACGTTCTTGCGTGACTAACTTACTCGAATTCTACAACACAGTTATCTCGAATTATGACAAAAGAAACAATATAGATTTAATATATCTAGACTTTGCAAAAGCTTTTGATACCGTCCCACACGAAAGACTACTTACTAAATTAGCTTTGCATGGAATAAGTGGTAGCCTATTAGGTTGGACTAGTAATTGGTTGAAAGGTCGAAAACAGAGTTGTTTTAAATGGAAAAACTTCTGGATGGAAAAGTGTTGCAAGTGGAGTTCCTCAGGGTTCCGTTCTTGGGCCACTTCTATTCATAGTACTGTATATATAAATGATATAGACCATGGACTAAAATCTACTGTTTCCAAATTTGCTGATGATACAAAACTGTGCGGAGTGGCAAATGATCACTCAAACCAATTAGATATTCAAGAAGATTTAGATAAATTACAGCAATGGTCTGAAAAGTGGCTAATGAAATTTAACACAAGTAAATGCAAGGTAATGCACATAGGTAAAAATAACAGTAAGTACGATTACAAGTTATTTGGAAATTCGTTAACAAAAGTGGATAGTGAAAAAGATCTCGGCGTAATTATCAGTAACGACCTCAAATCATCCAAGCAGTGTATTTCAGCCTCTGAGAAAGCAAATAAGATTCTAGGACTGATTGCGCGATCTTTTGATTTCAAAAGTCCATCACTCATTAACAAGCTATATAAATCGTTAGTTCGTCCACATTTGGAATATGCTGTTTCCGTATGGTCACCGAATCTCATTAAAGACATTGACAGACTGGAAAAAGTACAACGGCGAGCCACAAAACTGATTCCAAATATCAAAAATAAATCATACGAAAATCGACTTAAGCACATGAATCTGTTTTCCCTAAAAAAGCGTAGACTCAGGGGTGACTTGATACATGTCTAAGATTTTAAAGGGAATTGACAAGTGACAAAATTTTCACATTGAATGAGAATCAGACAAGAAACAATGGTCTCAAATTGTCCGGAAATAGATTCAATTTGGAAGTAGGTAGAAACAACTTTGCCAACCGTGTAGTTAATGAATGGAATAAACTTCCTGCACAGGTAGTGCAATGTAGTTCAGTTCGAAGCTTTAAGAATCATTTAGATAAATACCTAAGTAAGATGCTGTAATGATTATAATCTATGTTATATTATTTGTTTTTGTTTTGTTATAATTTGTCTGTCTGATTTTCATTTATTATTAGTTATATGTCAATTTATAATCATTTACTATTTACCTGTTTGTTTGTTATTCAACTATACCTATGCATTTATTTATGTATTTTATTTGTTATTTTTACATTATTATAGTTTTAATTTATTATTAATACTTTTTTTTTTTTTTTTTTTTCATCCGACCTAGATATGGATCAAAAGGTCTCCTGTCGGCATGCTCCGCCTTTGTAATCCTTTGTAAAAGACTCAGGGAAGGGGAGAAGAGGGGGAGGGAGATGTCTCCCACGACCTGAACTGTTGCTGCAAATGTATAGTATGTAGTGTAATCTCTTACACTTGTCTCCTGATCTTTGTTGCATAGTCAATTTGATGGAAGTCACTTTTTATTTCGTTCCGTGAAGAGGAGCATAGGATCATGTGTACAGTTCATTGCTGAGCATCGCATCACACGAAGGTGGCTTCTTTCAATGGCAAAACCTTTCCTGTAACATAATCTCCATCATGCGTTGACGAAAGAAAAGGAAAAAAATCACTGTTGTTTGCGAGTTATTCCCTCCTGGTCTTTACCACACTTTGACCTGTCTTATGCCACGTTGACACGGAGGGGGGGGGGAGCTATTTTAGTAGCTGCTAGTGCTAGCTGCAAGCTTACGCAGCAACTAAGTGCTGACACTAGGATAGTTTGGAGGCAAGTTTACTAACTTTCAGTTGACATTGGGCAAGTACAGGGGTAGTTTACATGTCGCTAGCGCTAGTGGCTACTAAACTATCCCGGTGTCAACGAGGCAGGAAACAAGTGACACTGCTCTACAGTGGATACAGTTTGGGCGCAATAAGATACGCTGACCTAACTACTTGGACCTTCGTTCATCCACGAGAAGCTCCGACTCCACTAGAGGTAACAACCAACAAGAAATGCACTTGGCAGAACATTGCAGTGTATAGGGAGGTAGTAAACCCCCCCCCAACACAAACACACACACACACACACACACACACACACACACACACACACACACACACACACACACACACACACACACACACACACACACACACACACACACACACACACACACACACACACACACACACACACACACACACACACACACACACACACACACACACACACACACACACACACACACACACACACACCTCCCTCTCCTCTCCTCTCCTCTCTCTCTCTCAGCAACTGCGTTCCAAGTCTATTTTGAGGCCACCTTCGTGAAACCTTGGGCAATTTGTGCAGACTTTTACGCGGCTAATATCAAGCACCAAAGCGGACATTCAGAGACGCCTCGTGACGAGAATTGTGAGAATTTCTGACGTTTCCACCAGGATCAAAATAAGAAGGGGAGGGGGGAGGGGTGGGGGTGGCGGTGTTGGGACACAAATTGCCGGGGAAAGGTGTCATCATGTTGGTGAGGGTAGTCAGCGAGGAGGGTTGGAGGACAGCTAGAGTGCCGTGAGGGGAAATGGAAGGGGGGGGGGAGGCGGACGAGGAAAGTAGAGGGAAATGGGGGATGGTTTTGGAGAGAAAAAGACAGTAGGGGTGGTGTGGGATGCTGACACATAAAAACAATTCTTCCCTTCTTACTAGTGAAGGTACAAGGCACGACAAACAACTTGAAACCGGTCCGTACAGCAAGAAAGACGGGGGACGGGAGGGGGAAAAGATAAGACTATTAGATAGGAAACTCCATTATTTTTGGATATGGTGACGTGATAGGCTTAAGGCAGGACTTCTATCTTTGGCGGCTCTATAAACAAACACGACACCCTGTCAGGGAGCGAATACATTCAACTATTCGGACTCAAAAAACACGGAGGAAGGACGGAGGAGCATCCGAAGGTGCTGTACAAGGAGAAGGAAGGAAAAAATTGGGTACGAATTAAACTCGGGAGGTACTGTGTGCTAGCAGACAGGTTGAGCAGATGAACGACACTGTTTCCGTACCAGCCTGTGGCCCTATTCCATTCATTCTGGCTGCCGCCACGTGTTCATCTAGTGTAGGCCTTATGGTCTCTTGCAGCCTCCTTCATTCTTATGTTATATCCGTGTCACCCCCCTTTTCTCACGAGGAAATGAAGACTAATCACAGTTACCAGGGTAAGGGTGGCGGCACTTTTTCTTCTGGATACCGCCAGGCTACACTGCTCATTTCTGCGGCAGAGGTGCCAATACCTTTCCATTTAACACAATTTTATTTGATAAAAAAAAAATAAACTCCACTACCAGACAGCTGCTACCGTGTCAAGAAATAAAGACGGTGCTTATTAATAAAAGGTTTCAAGACGTCTTTATCAAGGGCAAAGTTGGAGGGCGGTAGTACAGACAATAAAACGGACCAATCATCATGCGAGAACAAACGACAAATAACGTCTATGCACATGGACAATGGGCTAAAGATTTGTCAACATCGAAAGTTCTTGACATAGCACACCCAAATCAAAATGGAAACTCGATAACAAGATAACAAATTATCGAGCACTAGGCAGCTAAGACGTCTGTCACCTACAGAGAATGAAAACTGAACGGTTGACTCGAGAGAGAAAATAACAATTATCATTATCATTAATATTATCATCGGGATGCCTCACATCCCAAAGAGCCTCTTGTGGTCGTATCTTCTCTAGTAGAGGATGGATAACTTCAGTATTCCACCCCATCACGGCGAAAAGTGTAAATCCCAAGCAAATGGCGAGAAGTATTCGTGCATGACTATCAGACGTTGTTTACACTACAACGGTAGTCAGACCACAATTTGATTATTGCCACTATACATACTCCATAAAATTTATTTTCTATTTCAAGATAATTTCATACTATTGAATAATTAAGTTGTTTATATATTTTTCAAATATGTCGTAAATATGAATACTGTTAACATACATTTTCCACTTTTCTTACTTGGATCTCTTCCAAGGGATGGACTCCAACGGTATTGGGTTGGGCACCCCTTGGCGTGAATTCCAAAGCAAATCCTCCATCCTTGGAAGATCCATCCGAATCGTTGGAATCCAACCTTTCCGTTGACTTGTGTAATCGTGGCTTTACCCGAACGAGCGAGGGACCAAGGCTGGCGCCGGTCTTGTTTCTAGGGCAAATGGATGGATGATTAATAGGAAAAGACAGCTGCTAATAACGTTTAAAGGTGATTCTGAAGGTGCGAGAAAATACAGAAGAGTATATGACAAGTAACACAAGACCGAGCGAAAATGATTTACGAGTGGAACTAGTAAAGGTGGACTCCAAAGAAAAAAAAAATTGGATGTTTGACACAAAAAGGTTTCATGAATGGAACTACAAAAGGGATGTGGGTTCTGATTAAAAAAAAAAGGCAAATAACGAGAATCAAACAAGATGTTTGGCACAATGTGAAAGGAACAGAAGGGAAATGGGAAGATGATCTGAAGGTCATTTTTTCAGGGAAGCACGAACGTCAGGACCACACAAAGAGGTCACTGACTTCAATTGCGCAAATGCTGCATGAAGATGTGGGGAAAAGCCAAGTTACTGGACTCTCGGTAGTTTCACAACGATGACTTGATGTTATAAAGTGACACCTCTCCGCTTCCGTAGAGACTCCCGAAGGCATTTGGAAGCGAGATCAAAGCCTTGGCGCGACCGTGCGTCACTCTCACTCTCTCTCTCTCTCTCTCTCTCTCTCTCTCTCTCTCTCTCTCTCTCACTCACTCACTCACTCACTCACTCACTCACTCACTCACTCACTCACTCACTCACTCACTCACTCACTCACTCACTCACTCACTCACTCACTCACTCACTCACTCACTCACTCACTCACTCACTCACACTCACTCACTCTCTCACTCACTCACTCACTCACTCACTCACTCACACACACACACACACACACACACACACACACACACACACACACACACACACACACACACACACACCAGGAAATGTTCCTCGATGCCAAGGCGAGCGAGACAAGTAACCTGCCTCACCGCTAAGCGCCAGCAGAGG